>NW_007727777.1:208795-215428 GCF_000696425.1 Galeopterus variegatus
GTTGCCGGTCCCCGGTCCAGTATGGGGGCAACACTGAGGGTTGCAATCCGTTGCCGGACACAGAAAAAAAGACAAAAAAAAAAGCTGGATAAAGCACACACACACACACACACACACACACACGTGCTTGTAGCCATCACAGAGCTGTTGAGATAACTAGACTTGGTGAGCTAAAATTCATCAGCCACTATTTCCCTCAGTGCATTTACTGAAACTGGGTGAGAAGTAAGGGGTTGAGGATCTAGGCAAAGAGCCTCAGCAGAGTTGCCATGAAGAGAAAAAAACACCAGAAGAACTTTTGGCATCTCTTGAGGCTATAGAGACAAAAGTTAGAGATCTGAGAAACCAAGATCCTAGTGAGAGGGAGGAGCAGAAAACTAAGCCCAGCACTTTTCTGGTATTCCCCTCAAGACGGTTGCTGAACTCTGAAACTGTATAAGGCAGGAAGCTAAGAAGCCATGAAGAAAACCCCCAAGGAGCTTTCAGAGGGAGTTTTGACTGTCTCACAGTTCTGAGGAGAAAAAAATTAGAGTTCTGAACTAACCAGGGGGCAAAGTCATTGAGAACATTCAGGTTCTTAGCTAAAATCCCGAGAAAGCTACACCCTAGAAAGAGGCATCTATCAGTGGCAGAGCTTTATCAAAACTAAAACATAGCCTACAGTCAGCTCAGTCCCTACTTGGATTAAAATAATCAGCCCCCCCGCCCCCCGATATGCCTGCCTAGCAGATATTTTCTCTGGAGGAAAATAACATCATCCACAACATCTACAATTTTTTTATACAAAATGTTGAGTATACAATCAAAATTTACTAGGCATGCCAAGACAAAGACCAAAAACCAAGAGGAAAAAAAACAGATCATTCACAAAAACCACAAGTGATTTAGATATTGGAGTTAGTAAACAAAGAATCCAATTATGATTAATATACTCAAAAATATAACAAGATGGAGAAATTAGATGAAAAAGTAGAAAATTTCTCCAGAGAAGTAGAATCAATAAAAAAAGATTGCATGAAATATCCAGGACTGCAAAATATAATCACTGAAATTAAAAACTTAATAGATAAGGTTGCACACATTTTATACATAGCAGAAGAGATGATTAATAAATTGGAAAGCAGGTCAAAAAATCTTCAAAACTGAAGCACAGAGAAAAAAGTAAAATGAAAAACAAAAGAATATAAGAGACATGTGTAATACAGTAAAAATGTCTAAAATATGACAGAAAAAAGAGAAGGAAGATTAAAAGTGTTCAAAGAGAAAATAGCAAACTGATTAAAGATACCAATGCACAAATACAAAAATCACTAAGAACCCCACGCAGGGTTAATAGTAAATAAATGACAAAAAAAATCAATAAAACCAGACCTATGTACCTCACAGAAAAACTGATAAAAGCTAAAGACCAGGAAAATCCTACAAGCAGCCAGAAGAAAAAAGACACGATAATATCAAAGGAGTAATGATAATGTTGGCTAATGGCTGATTTTTCAACAGAAACGATAGAAGTCTGAAGATAGCAGAACAGTGTTTAAAGTGCTGAAGAAAAAAAAAAACCCTACAAATATAAAATTCCACACTCAGCAAAAATACCATTCAAAAATGAAGGTAAAATTAAGACATTTTCAGACAAATTAAAATGGAGACGATTTGTCACTAGTAAAACCTCACTTAAATAAAAGACTAACCAGGGTCTAACTGGGCAGAAGAAAACAATCCCAGATGAAAGCATGGGAATACAGAAAAGAATAAAGAGGAATGGAAAAGGTAAACATGTGGGTAAATTAGAATGAATACTGGTTGTTATTAGCAACAATAAAAATAATACCTAACGAGTTTTTTAAATCTGTAGATTTCAAATACATGACAACAACAACACAAAAAGTGCGAGGGCATAGATAGAATTAAAATGTTCCGTTATTAGCAACAATAAAAATAATACCTAACGAGTTTTTTAAATCTGTAGACTTCAAATACATGACAACAACAACACAAAAAGTGCGAGGGCATAGATAGAATTAAAATGTTCCAAGGTATCTTATTGCCCAGTACTGTATTACCCAAAAGAATTAAAACATGTCCACAAAATTATATGCACACAAATAAATGTTCAGAGCAGCACTATTACTAATAGCCAGAAACTAGGAACAACTCAAATGTCCATCTACAAATGAACTGACAAACAAATTATGGAATATTTATACAATGGAATACTACTCAGCAGTAAAAGTGAATAAACCACAGATAGGCTAAAAACTATGGATAAATCTCACAGACATTATGTGGAATAAAAGAAGCCAGATTCAAAAGAGTACATGCTATACAATTCTACTTACATGAAGTTCTGGCCAAGAAAAATTAATATATGATGCTAGCAGTCAGGAGAATGATTAGCTTTGAGGATATCAGAAACTAGAAGGGATAGAAGGGGGCCCGTGGGAGGTTGGCAATGTTCTATTTCTTGATATGCTTGCAGATTACGTAGATGTAGATGTGCTCACTTTGGGGAAACGCATCAAGCTCCATACTTTGCGTACTTTTCTATATGTATTTCCAAAAAAGTTTAAAAAAATATTTCATATGTACAAAAAGTTATGCAAAGAATAATAACACTGTATCTACCACCAAGATTAAGAATCAAAATTTTACCAATACAGCTGATTTGCATACTACTCACTGGCCACACCTCCGCCCACCCCACTGGAAATAACCACTCTCCTGAACATGGTGTCCACCATTCCTCTGCACTATTTTGTACTTTCACTCCTTGTATAAGCTTCCCTAAACAATATATAGAATCGTTCTGCATGTTCTCAAACTATAAATAAAAGGTAATTTCATTTCTATTTTTAAGAGATAATTCTAAAAGGGGCACAAGGGAACTTTCTAGGATGACAAAAATATTCTATATCTTGATTGGAGTATTGGTTACAGACTATATATATTTGTTAAAAATCATCAAATTGGATGTTTAATATCTGTGCATTTCACTATATGTAAAATTTTATCTTCACTTAAAACAGAAAATGTTTTAAAATAGATAATTCTGGCTTTGTCACAGGGAATAGGTGGGGGTGGACAGAAGTGAAACCAGTGAGGCCAGTTAGAATATTGCAGTAGACCTGGTGGGTGCCAACTCATCTATCTGAAGGGTAAAAAGGTAAAGACTGATTGTGGAAACAGCTCTCTGAGCAGCTTAACTGTGCAGTGGAGCAGTAACTGGAGGGAGAAGTGAGGTATAGAGGGGGTTTTTAGAGATAGAAGGTCAGGCTTAACCCAGTAGAGAGGAAAAGTTGAAGACAGACCAGAGGTGAGAGGTTAATGAAGGAACAAAGTCCTTGAGAAGGTGAGGGGATAGAATATAAAGTCAAGGTGGTTTGGTCTTTGTTAGGACACATGTCGTCTTGATTTCTAACTTGAAGAAAATAAAAAGAAGGGTACAGATGCAGGGAAGATTGCTTCTTTGGTGGTGAGTTCCCCTCCAATGGTTGCTACTTTTTCAACGAATATGAGTCATTATCTGAAAAGGATGGGGGGTGGGAGTTTTGAGGGCTGTGAACAGGGACAGTATGGCATTACATTGGAAAAGACTGGAAAAGCATCCCAGTCTGGTGGGGAGTGGTCAAGAAAAACCAGAGGTTCCCTTTTGGACAGGTTAAATGCCCAACAGATACCCAGACTTTCGTCATATAGAGTGAGCTCAAAAGCAAGAAGCAAGAACATTGTTATTCATCTTTGTGCTGCATAAAGTACAGTATAACCTGTATTAGGTACTCAAGAGGAAATGAACAAGGGAATGAACGAAGATTATATTTTTTCACATTTTCATAGAACATTTTATATCTCCTGTCATATTCTACAATGGAAATGAAGAAAACATTCTTTTCAGAAATAATTCACTTTGGGTAGCAAATGCATTTTCCTTTTTCTCATTTTCATTTCTGTGTGTTCTTGAAGGAAAAACAATCTCTGTCTTCCAATTTTATCAATTCTTCATTTTATCTAAAAAAAATGATATGCTGATCTTCTAAGATAATTTTTAAGCAGAATTCACCAATGTGGAATTTTTATAGGAGAAAAAAAAGATAGAATCTAGATGCCCATATTACCACAATTTGTGACAATCATAAGAATACAGTTAATGAAGAAATTGGAAGCTCTTGCTAAAAAGGATTAAACCTCTTCTTTGTATTCAGGACATTGGTGCTGATGCTAAGTCACACATGCACACTGAGTGAAGAATGTCTTTAGCTCAAGCACTGGAATCACAGGGTGATCTCAGCCAAATCTGAAGTGCCCAGAAGAACACAAGTACTAGCTGTCTTAGGAAATGAGTTAGCACAATGTGTTATCATTTCTCAATTATGAAATGGAAAAGGGTTATAAGTGTATTACTTGCAGTATAAGTTATTTGTTTCATTACACTAAGTTCCATTTAAAAGCACTCCATTCATGCATGAAGCACCGTTTTGGTTGGCTGAGCAGTAGGATTTCTGCACTTATAATTCGTGTAATATAGTTACTATGTATATTGAGTCCTAATTCCTGTTGCCAAAGCCAGACTGTAAATGCATATGTTTTTGTCATTTTTAAATACAGTAATTCAGAACTTCAGCTGCCAAGTTTGGTGCTAATATTCTCACATATGCAGTTCATGCTCTGCTCTTAAAATAATCACTTGTTTGCTTTCAGAAGCACCTAGCACGATATATAAAATGGCAGCATTAATTTAAAAAATAAATAAACAAAGAACCTAAATCATTAACTAAATGCAGCTACGATTTTTCTTCCCTTGAAAATATTCCCTTTCCTGTAACTCTTTTTATTTAGTAATTATAAACCCTGGTCAAGCAGTAAAATAGCTGAACACCTAAAATATCAACAAACCCCAAGTAGCAGTGTTTTCAAGAAGGAAAAGAAGGAATATCTCAGTTTCGTGCTAGACCATCCTTTGAGGCACTGTCATTTTAAGTGTGGGGTATCAATTATTTCTCCTATGCCAAAAGATCTACACATTTAAAGGTTTTGTAGGTCCACTAAGAAAATAAACAACCACTTCTCTGTATCATTAAACACAACAGGCTACTATCATGTGCTGGTTTTAACACACCAGGAGAATTCTGAGCATGAATATTAAGATTTAACATTTCAGTTTCAAGTGAAAGAGTTGCTCTGTGGCCAAAAAGCATTGAAGCCATACGTCAAGTTGTCAACTGCATAATATCTCTAGGGCCAAAGACAAGCTCCATTTCAAAATTCTGTAATCTTAAGAGTCTGAAAAAACCCTGGGGGTCTCCTAGTCCAATATGACACTCAAGGCAGGAATTTTTTCCCCAGCATCCCTGACAGATGGTCCGCCTCTATGCCAATTACTCTAGTGGGGGAGTTCCCAAGTTATAGTTCACAAGGGATATGATGAAAGGTTAAAACCAACCACTTAGACAGGGAGTAAAGCTCCAGTTACTAAGCTTCAAGATACAGACGTTGCCAAACACTAAAAGCAGACTTCCAAAGAATGCGATTCGGAAATAACATTCAAAAGGATGCAACGTTTAAGACAGGCAGACCCCCAATTAAGGGACCATCCAAGGTCCTTTCATTTGAGAAGCTCATACAATCCGGGAAGAGAGGTGGATTTCTTTAAGAAATGACTCTTTAAACTCAGCATGACTCTTTGTCAAGACAGCAGCATCAAATCCCTTCCTTCCGAAAACCAGCCAAGGGACCCCCTGGTGGAACGGCTAATGCTTAAAGTACTCTAACTTTGGTCTTAAAATCCTCGCTACAGTAAACCAGAACATTTCGGGTTTTCTTTCAAAGGTGTGTATAGGCTTTGCTGTATGTGAAGTTGGTTGATGAGTGGGGATTGCGTTTGAAGCGCACCCCTTCATCCCGCCTTGAAGTCTGGCTTGATCTCCCCAGGAAAGGCGAGCGCGCGGGACTGAGCTGCCGGCACAACCCAGCCGGACCCCGGCATGGGCGGCCCGGCCCTTACCTGTCGATGCTGATCACGCACAGGGTCATGATCGAGGCCGTGCAGCACATGACGTCCATGGCGATGAAGACGTTGCAGAAGAAGTGGCCAAAGATCCACTTGCCCCCGATGAGGTCGGTGACGCTGACGAAGGGCATGACCGCCACGGCCACCGAGAGGTCGGCCAGCGCCAGGGACACGATCAGGTAGTTGGAGGGCTGGCGGAGCTTCTTGACGAAGCACACGGAGATCACCACCAGGCAGTTGCCCGCGATCGTCAGCAGCGTGATGAGCGTCAGGATGGAGCCGATCACAACTTTCTCGGCTCTGCCGTAGTTGATTTGCTCCCAGCAGCCCGAGGCATTGTCCGGAGGCGCGTCCCAGGTGGGCGCGGGGCTGGCGGTCACCTCGGGGACCCCGCTCAGCGGGTGCGGCGCCCAGGAGCTTGCGACCGGGTCGGCGCCACCGTCGGGGCTCAGGTCGGACAGCCCGCGCCCCACCTCTGGCAGGAGGAAAGAGCGGAGGTGCCCGTAGAGGTCCGGGCGGCCGCTGCCGTTAACGTCCATCATCCTGGCGCCGCGCGCTGCTGCCCATGGAGCCGGCGCCCCTCCACGCGCTCCGGCCGCCGGCCCCGGGGCTCCCCTCGCCGGCTCGGC
>NW_007727777.1:215709-220605 GCF_000696425.1 Galeopterus variegatus
GCCGCTGCCCGCGGCCCCCGCGCTCCCGGGACGGGCTCCCGGGCGGGGCAGGGACCCCGCTGTGCGAGGGGTGGCGCTGCACGCGCTCCCGGGATCCCGAGCCTGTTCGCTCGGGGATCTCACCTTGTCTGTCGCAAGAGACTCAGACCCTGTCCAACAGACCGGAACCTCCTCACAGTAGCAAATGACAGTTTGGTGGTTTGGGATTTTTTTGGTTTTTTGTTTTTTCTTTTAAAAGGACTAGGGAGCCAGCCGACTTTAGGACTCGCGAAATGGAGAAACTGGAGGGGGAAAATTTTTAAATTTTCTTTAAAAAACTAAAAATTGTGACCTCTTGGCCGGAGAAAGCGAACATGGAAAAGGAGAAGCAGCCGGATGGGGTGGGATGGAAGGTCAGAGGGTGATGAGGCACGGACAAAAGAGAGGAAGGGAAACCTGAGGGCCCTGCACCTAGGAGGAACTGCGGCTCCGGAGATGGGGCCTCGGGGGTCAACCCATTCTGACTAACCCTCCAGATGTTTAAAAGCAGGGCCCTCAGCTCCGAAAATAGACTCTGGCTGCCTTTATATTCAGACTTCAAAGCCGATATATTGAAATGAGGGTTAATTTTCCCATAGCATTCTGGAAATTTGCACACAGGAGAAGAAATGACCGGTTATAATGCTCTGCAGAAGAATCCTGGAGGTGGATGTTGATTTAATACCTATTGCCTAAAATCCCCCTTGGTATTCAAACACTTTCAGAGTGGCTGGTTTTTATTATTTGTGAGACTTGCTTCATTCCATTTTGTTTAAATGTTTTATTGGAAGCCAGCAGTGATTTCTTTAGTTTAAGACTCTAAAAATAATCGAATCTGTTTTCTTTTCTAGTCAGGCCTTAGCAGATTATAAATAAGAAGAAAAGAAACAAAAACCTCCGAATGTATTGATCTGAGTGCTGAATAATACTCTCATTCCTCAAGGTGGGTATTAGCCCTATTTTTCTAGATAAGGAAACACTGTTGCTATTGCAGTGGCTGTTAAGTAATAGTTATGTTACAAACCAAGGTTTATCTGATTACTATGCCCCTATTCCTCCCTCTACACATTTAAAAAAAAAAAAAGTGGGGGGAAAAAAATCCCTAAATGGTGATCAATGTTCATAGCTCTTTCACTGTGATCAATATTTCAGGGGCTCTCCTCTGCCCAGGATAAGCAAAACAACCCACTGAGTCAGAGAATAGTGGAAGACAGTATGGAGGCCATGAAGCAGTACTATTTAATAGTTAAGATAGATGGGGAAATCTTTTTAACCTTACTTATTTAGTACTAAACATAATTTCAGACAAAAGAAAAATAGCTTGTAGCTGGAAGGCATCTAAGAAACCTTTACTTTTTAATACCGAAGAGGAAATAGAGACTGGGAGTTTAATAACTTGTTAGAGATCGTACACGACTACAGTGAAATGTCTTAATTTTTGTCTTTGATGTTTAGAATTGTCTTAAGGCCTCTTAAAAATTCCTTAAGGTAGTACATTTCACAAGATACTTTTGCGTTTCCTCATTTTAATGTTTTAACTCATTTTAACTTCTCTCATTTTTTTCTTTGTCTTCTTGAGTACACTTCCCAGTTCAGCTTACACATTCTGTCTTGGCTCTTCTATATAATATTCCACATTAATTAATTATACAAAGATTTTGAAAATTAATAGTCTTATTTTTATTTGAATTTACAGTCAGTATAATTTACCACCTACACTTTTTACCAGCCCTTACCTAGTCCACTTATATTTCATGGCAGCTTCTGATGTTTTTTGCTCTTTTTTTGTCTTAGTTCATTCAGGCTGCTATAACAAAAATACCATAGACTGGGTGGCTTAACAAACATTTGTCCCTCACAGTTTTGGAGACTGGGGACTCCAAGATTCAGTGTCCAGTAAAGGCCCACTTTCTGACTGACAGACAGCCTTCTCACTGCATCCTCACATGGCCAAAGGGGGCGTGGGAGATTTCTAGGGTCTCTTTCATAAGGGCACTAATCCCATACATGAGGGCTCTGCCCTTAAGACCCCATGGAATACCATCACATTGGGGATAAGAATCTCAATGTATGAATTTGGGGAAGAAACAAATATTCAGTTCATAAGAACTTTTCAATTGTGTGGCATATAAGTACATCAAATAATCGCTAAACTATTGCAGTAGTTCCCCTTATTCGTGGTTTTGCTTTCTGTGGTTTCAGTCACCCAACATCAACAGAGATCTGAAAATATTACATAGAAAATTCCAGAAATAAGCAATTCATCAGTTTCCAGTTGTGTGCTCTGTCCCACCAGGCAACTCATCCCTTTGTCCAACATATATATGTGTGTATGTATTGCCCTCCTGTTAGTCACTTAGCAGCCATCTAGGTTATCAGATTGTGACTGTATTGCAGTGCTTGTGTTCAGGAAACCCTTGTTTTACTTAGTAATGGCCCCAAACTGCTGGCAATTCAGATGTGCCAAGGAGAAGCCATAAAGTGCTTCCTTTAAGTAAGAAGGTGAAAGCTCTTAACTATATAAGGAATGGAAAAAAAAATCGTATACGAAGGTTGCTAAGATCTATGGTAAGAACGAAACCTCTATCCCTGAAATCGTGAAGAAGGAAAAAGAAATTTGTGCAACCTCTATATAGGTTTTGACACTATCGCAGTTTCAGGCATCCACTAGGGGTCTTGGAAGGTATCCCCTGAAGATAAGGGGGGACTACTGTATTTTCAAAATTACTTCCTCTTCCATTGTCAATATAGTATCAGGTCCAAACTCGCCTTTTTATAGAGCAGTCACCTCTAGTGAAGGCTGAGTATATTTTCCTAAGAGTTGCTAGGATTTCATTTATAAGCTGTCACGATGCATAAGCATAGTTATTGAAAATCTAAGCTTCTGCAGCATTACCTTGCTTGTGTTGACTTTAAATTTCATCCATCATTGTATTATTCCAAGATCCTGATAGAACAATCTGGAATTCTTTCAGTTTTTCTCTAACCTTCATTATCAGATAGTTGTATGCTCATAAAAATGCTAAAATCTTATGCATACTTTTTAATAATTTTCTCACAAAGAAAAACTAGTGATATAGCTTCACAGAATATTAAACATTCATCTACATTTGTTGTTTGTTTTGCCCTTAGTTTCCTGGTGTTTTAAAAATCCATATCAATGTGTTGCTTCCTTCACCCCTCCCCTGCCCGCCCACTCTTTGGCAGTTAAACCAGAGATAATAAGTGAAGTGTTGGCATCTAAATCAAATCATGTCTTTAGTTTTTATCTCTTTTATTTATTTCATAAAAAAACAAAAACAAAAACTAATGCTTCAAACAATACCAACGCTTGTCTAGACTCTCATTGCCTATAACAGCATTGTCATAAAATTGTCAGTGGGGCCCCCTAAGAATACTGACAATCTCCTGCTCTCAGAACTGCTCTCGGGGGAGAACAGAAGAGCAGAGGAGTCCTACAACATGAATTATCATATTTTTTATAAGCCTTTCTTCCCTCTAGGTGCTCATCAAGCTCATCTAAATGCATATGCTTAATCATATCTATGCAAACCCATACATACCAATCCCGAGGACATAGGCTTAGGATAGTTTATTTTCCTATAAACCAACATACCCTGACAATCTAGATTTGCTTTAAGAAGCACAAGTAAAGTAAAGCTTCCTATGCCATAGGGTTCATGGGTAACTCACTAGTCAGTCAAGCATGCTGATGTCCTGCCACTGGGGTTCCAGTAACTTCTGCCTAATGCAGCAGACTTCCTACTCTTTCACTTCTCCAAAGTGTTTCAATCTCTTGCTTTTATACCCCATTCTCTCACTCAACTAAACTAACTGTCTGGGTGTCTCTTGATCACAGCGTTGCATGAGAAAAGACTGGGAAAACCAGAATGCTTAGCTGGGAGTAGTACTAACATTATTGTATATAAATATCCAAATACTACCCGGTGGCTACCAGTAGGACCAGACAGCAGTAACACAAAGACAGAACACACATCCTAGAGAGGGTCTTAAATCTGTCAACACAGACATTTTCAAGACCCACTTGGGATAAAAGCAGACTGTCTTAGATACATGATGTCCCTTTCTATATGATAATCCCCCTCAGCATAGTCTCATTCTTTCTAGGCTTTTAAAGAACTTTTTAAAAATGTCTTTGTTGTAGTGTTTACTGTTGCATTATGCTTTATATTTACATGGCTGTCTTCCCTGTTAAACTGTGAACTCCTCAAAGGCAGGGATATTTTCTTACTCCTGCCACATACTAGGTGTTGAACAGACATTTGTCAAATGAATTGAGTGTAAAATAATGCCTGTATACAAGAACCATTTATGATTTAAGTAACTCTTTAGCCTAAAAATGAATCGTGAGTTTTGTTTTAATTTAAGTGTATGCGTTCTTTAATTGTACTATTTCCATTTGCTTTATACCTTAATGCTGACTACAAAAATGAACTTTTTTTTCCTTTGGTTCCTTTCATTTAGAAAATTTTCATTCTCTACAAAATAACTAACCTTTAAAAATTTTTCTCTAAATAAGGTGACCAGAAAATCAATAACATAAGTTCAAGGGTACTTATTTATTTTATTAATTACTCAATTTTTTATCACCAGGATTGTTTTTGAAATATAAGTGGTGCTTGCTCGCCCCCTAGTGGGGAATCTATTCGGCAGTACAAATTCCACAAAGAACTTCCATGGCAAGTTTTTGTCAAGGAACAAACTGGACATTGTCAGCTTCCATAGTTTGAATCTAAAGGACTTCTTATCAAATGAAAAATTAAGTTCCTCAATTTAAAGAAAACTAGATAAAAATAGCAAATCACCTACTGATTGAGTCAACGTTAATTTTTTTTTTTTTTTTTTTTTTTTTTTTTT
>NW_007727777.1:220914-272190 GCF_000696425.1 Galeopterus variegatus
TTTTTTTTTTTTTTTTTTTTTTTTTTTTTTTTTTTGTGACTGGTAAGGGGATCGTAACCCTTGGCTTGGTGTCGCCCGCACCGCGCTCAGCCAGTGAGCGCACCGGCCATCCCTATATAGGATCCGAACCCCCGGCCGGCCAGAGTGCCGTTGCGCTCCCAGCGCCGCACTCTCCTGAGTGAGCGACGGGGTCGGCCTGCATCAACATTAATTATTAAGTGTCTAATATATACCAGCTATTGCTTTAGGAATTATTTTTTTAAAAGACCCATTAAGTTTGAAACCCTATTGGATATCCAAGTGGAGTTGTCAGCTAGGCAGATACAAGTTCAGAAGAAGGTCTCTGAAGAGCCCTGAGATTTTAACCCTGGGATGCTCCAACATCTTGAGGTCAGGGAGAGGAAGAGAAACCAACAAAGACTGAGGAGAGGCCAGTGAATCAGGAAGAGAACGAGGGGAAATAGAATGCTGAACGTCAAGGGAAGAGAAGAGAGATTGACTGACTGGGTCAAATGCCAGGAAAGGCAAGAGCTATTTCACTGAAGTGGTAGAGATAAAAGCAGATTAAAATGGGTTCAAGAGGTGAGAAGAGAGAAAATGGCAACTTGGAAGGTGAACAGCTTTTAGCATAGTTTTACCCACAGGGGTAGCTGGCAACTGGGGCAGAAGCTGGAGGAATATGTGGTATTTAAAGACAATCAAAAAAGAAAAGAGAAAGGCTCTCATTGAAGAATTGATAGGGCACCTCTTATTCTACATTTTCTAATGCTCTTTAGGATTTTAGGAATCCTTCCATATTCTTCAAGATAATATTTGTAATAAAAATTGCCATCGTGTTCATCTTCCCATTGCCAGGTAATATCATACCTGATCCATTCTTCCAGTCATTCAATAAATGCATGCCAGCTGCATACTAATAGGCATGTGCTAAATACTAGGGGTGGATAAATAAGGCAGGTTTGGCAAAACCCATAGAACTGTGCAACACAAGGAGGGAACCCTAATGTAAAATTGAGTTAGTAATAATATATTAATATTGGTTCATTATTGTAACAAATGTACCACACTAATGCAACATGTGAATAAGAGGAGAAACTGCATATTATGTGTAGGAGGAGGGTATGGGAAGTATCTGTACTTCCTGCTCAATTTCTCTGTAAACCTAAAGCTGCTATAAAAATGAAGTCTTTTACTTAGTGGGGGAAAATATCCTGTAGAATATGAGAGTACTTCAGAAAGATCATGGAAAAAGAGAAATAAAAAGTAATATGAATCTTTTTATGAACTTTTTGAAGCACACTCATACAACAACAATAAAACAAAAGGCAAGTTCTCTGCTCTGCAGATGTTCACTGTCTGATGGAAAAGATGGAGAAGTAAATAATTACAGTGCAGTGTGAAAAGCCTTGTAATGTAGGTACAGACCAAAGATGTAGCAGCCCACAGGTAAGAGGCATTAGTGCTGCCTGGGGAGACCAAAGAATTCACAGAGCTAACATTTCGGCTCAAGTGGAAAGTTTGTCACAAGACTGGAGGGAAGGAGAGTTCATAACACAGGGTACCATAAACACGTGGAAGACCTGCCATAGCTGTGCAGTGAAAATGCGTTGGAAAATGGTAAGAGTAGACTCGTTGGGGAACATCATAAAGAAACCTATGTGCCATGCAAGGTAGGTGTGAGTTTTATTCCATGCAAGAAGTGTCACATTTTTCTAAAATCAAATTAAACATGACTCTGAAGCCCCATCCTTATTTATCTGATGGAAAATTCAACCCTAGTCATTAGTATGGCTTCCTCTATCCTGATCCCCACCCCCAGGTTGTATGATGGACCTGGAGTCTTACACACAAAGCAGAACATTCCAGGAGCTGTTCTTTTCCTCACTGTTGTTCGAGCCCACGTTGTCCCACAAAGCAGCGCTGGAGCGCCTCTGCCCTTCAGAAATGTGGGATCCTAGGCTGAGGCTGGACACCCAGGTTTAAGGGCCAGCCTCTCTAGGAGCATCCATTCCCCAATAGGTTTTCCCACTTCCCTGAAGATCCCTCCTACCTGAGGAAAGCTAGCCACATCTCTATAGTCAGGAAATTGTTCCTTTCCTTTTCCCTCTGGCTTTCTGAAGCATCCCTAAAAAAAAAAAAATCCCCTGTAATTACTTGTCATGAACACTTAAGTGTTACTGACCTGGGATTTTGCCCTCCAGGGCACAGTAGGCAATATATGGTAACATCTTCAATCATTACAACTGGGGGAATTCTACTGACATCTATTGGTTAGAAGTGAAGTATGCTGCAAAATACCATACATGCAGAGGACAACCCTGCAGAACAAAGGATTATTTGACCTAAAATATCAGTAGTGCTAAGATGGAGAAATCATGTTATAGATTACATTCTAAATTGAAAATGTTCAAGGGTTGGGATCCCCTTACCAGCCAGCCACAAAATATATATATATATAAATAAATAAATTGAAAATATACTTTTTTTTTTACTATATTTTTGCCTATTTTACTTCTGGGTAGATTTTATCTAATTTTTTTTTTTTTTTAAATAAAGATGACCAGTAAGGGGATCTTAACCCTTGACTTGATGTTGTCAGCACCATGTTCTCCCAAGTGAGCTAACCGGCCATCCCTATATAGGGATCCGAACCTGTGGCCTTGGTGTTATCAGCACCACACTTTCCCAAGTGAGCCATGGGCTGGCCCTATCTAATTTTTTTTATTGAAACATAATTGATTATACATATTTGTGGGGTACAGAGTTGAATATCAATACCTGTGTACAATGTGTGATGATCAAATCAGGATAATTGGTATATTCATCATTACAAAACAATCATTTCCTTGTGTTGAGGACATTCAATCTCCTCTTTTAGCCATTTGATGACATGCAGTAAATGTTAATTATAGATGCCTAGTTCAACTGTACATCACTAGAACTTATTTTTCCTAACTAGCTGTTTTGTGTGAACTTGAAAAATAAAAATATTTTGCTAATTTAAAAAAAATCAGCATTCCTTTGATTTACACTGTAAATCTGACACTTTTTTTGAACCAAAATAAAGTGCAGAGGGATTTTTTGTTTTTTTATTATTATTATCATCATCATTATCATTATTATTATTATTATTTTGCATTTCTGTGTGCAGCACAGAATACAGCCTTGAATCCTCCAACTGGAAGCAATATTTAGTTTTATTTGTTTTCATAACCAAAGACTCTTGTGCATAAATGTAAATACTTCTGAACATGGATAGATTCTTTGCACAGTGGATTTTATATTTGAGACAATAAGACCCCAAACTAACTTTTTAAATAAAATATTTTGTAATGCTCCCTTTACTATTCTGAATTTAAATTCACAGGTAATATAACTTAATGAATATAATTTAAAATGTACCCAGTTCTCCAACTGTACTATAGAGCAGAAATGAGAGGAAATAATAAATAAATATGAATTTAACTATGGAAATTCTTGGGCACCATTGTTTCAAAAATATAGATTAGATGTCTGTATCTAATTCTAATCAGTGTGTCCACATTTATGGCAGGATAACTAACTGAATATTGTAAATACTTCTAATTCATATGTGATATTTTGAAGTTAAAGCTAAATAAGTGTGTATGTATATACATATATATTTTATATATCTACTTTTTAAAAATATATTAGATGATATATAGGTGTGGGTAATAGGCGTATAAGTATATATGTATATATGTGAATCACCACGAATGTGACTGCTGCAAATTCAGAATGACACAGGTGTGCTGTATTGTCAACTAAATAACATGAACAGTGTTGCTACAATGATATGATTTTCTGAAAGAGGCAACAACTCTTATAGTTCTCTTACAGTTCCAATCAACTCGTAGTTCTAAGCAAAGCAAAGTACAATCTTCTCTCTCTTTACTCGATAGTTATACTCCTAGAAAATTCTATGCATATTAAAATTGTGGGGAAAATGATGTGTATTTATATGTAAAACAAAGTTATGTTCTAGGCTTTAATAAAGACAAACAGGTATTCCCCCATGTGAATGTTTGGCAGGACATTCAAATACAGGCTAAGGGACAAGTGTTCATTGTACAGGACTTTTCTGCATGTTGCAGGATGGTAGCATCTCTGACCCTTTCCTCCTAAAAGCTAGTATCACTCACCCCCCTCCCTAATTATTGTGACAACAATAAATGTAACACAATAAATTATTGTGATAAGCAATACACACACACACACAGCCACACAGATTTTCAAATGACCCCCAGGGTCAGCTGGGAAGCAGAATAGAGAGTGTCAACACTGTCATGGAGCAGTGATTCAAAGCAGAGTTTAGCAAACATTTTCTGTAAAGTACTAATATATAATATAAACTAGCCAAATAGTAAATATTTTAGACTTTGCAGACCAGAATACAAAATTGAGGCTACTGTTTAGGTGCTTAAATGGCAAAAGAGAAAACATTTCCACACATTTTTAATAAAATTCAAAATACAATCATAGAAAAGTACAACTTTTTTGTAATGTAGGTCTAATAATGTAAAGAATGAGATTCATTTTTGGGGGGATAACATTTTGTTTAACTGGTGTTCAAAGTTACTGTTCTATCATCAGATCAATTGGAAATGTTCATTTGTTAATGATGCTCTGTAATAACATTTTAAATTTTTCATCTTTGAAAGGGCCTTTTCACATAAACAGTTACTGCCAAACACTGGTATCAATCCATAAGCTTGTGATTTTTTTGTTGACATAAAATTCACATAACATAATATTATCCACTTTAAAGTGTACAATTCAGTAGTTTTTAATATATTCACAACGTTATGAAACCATCACCACTATGTAATTCCAGAACATTAAACATTTTCATCACCCTAAAAGGAAACCTGTGTCAATTAAGCAGTCACTCTTCATTCCCAACTCACCAACCCCTGGCAACCACTAATCTATTTTCTGACTCTATGGATTTGCCTATTATGAACATTAGATGTAAATTGAATGATGCAATATGTGGCTTCTGGTGTCTGGTTTCTTTCACTTGGCATAATGTTTCATCCATGTTGAAGCATGTGGCAGTATATCATTAATTTTTATGCCTGAATAATCTCCCAATGTATAGATATACCATAATTTCTTTATCCATTCAACAGTTGATGGACATTAGATGGACATTAGAATTGTTTCCATATTTTGGCTATTAAGAATAATGCTGCTATGAAAATTCTTATGCAATGTTTTGTATGAACTTTTTTTTTTTTTTTTTAGTTCTCTTGGATATATAGGAATAGCATTGATGGGTCATGTGATAAATCTTTGTTTAATTTTTTAAAGAACTTTCAAAATGTCTTCCGCAGTGGGTACACCATTTTACATTACCATCAGGAATATGTGAAGGCTCTAATTTGTCCACACCCTTGTCAACACTTGTTAGTTTCTGGGTTCTGTATTTTTTAATTATAACCATACTAGTGGGTGTGAAATTTTAAGTATCTCATTGTGGCTTTGATTTTCATTTCCCTAATGATTAATGATGGTGAGCATCTTTACCTGTGTTTATAGCCTATTCTTTAACTGCTTTGGAGAAAAGCCTGAATTCAAGTACTTTGCCCATTTTTAAATTGGGTTGTTTATCTTTTTGTTGTCGTGAAGGTTCTTTATGTATTCTGGATACTAGTCCCTTATCAAATATATGATTTTCAAATATTTTCTCCAGTTCTTTGGATTATCTTTTCACTTTCTTGATAGTGTCCTCTTGATAGTGTCCTTTGATGTACAAAGTTTTTACTTTTGGTGAAGGCCAATTTATCTAATTTTTTTTATTCTTGTGTTTTTGGTGTCATATTTAAGAAACCATTACCTAATCCAAGGTCATAAATATTTACATCTATGTTTTCTTGTAAGAGTTTTATATTTATATATGTGACCAATTTTGAGTTAATTTTTATATATAGTAGGAAGTAGAGATCCAAACTCATTCTTTTGCATATGAGTATCCAGTTCTGCTAGTATTATTTGTTGAAAAGTCTGTTTTTTCTCCACTTAATAGATTTGGCACCTTTGTTGAAAATCATTTGCTCATAGAGTTCGTTTCTGGACTCTCAATACTATTGCATTGACTTAATGTGTGTCACACAGTTTGACTACTACAGCTTTGTAGTAAATTTTTGGAATTATTAAGTGTGAGTCCTCCAACTCTGTTTTTCTCTATCAAGACTTTCTGTGGCTATTTGAGGTTCCTTGCAATGGCATATGAATTTTAGAATCAGCTTGTCCACTTCTACAAAAGAGGCACTTGAAGTTTTGATAGGGATTGCATTTAAAATGTAGATCAATTTAGGGAGTAATGACATCTTAACAATATTAAGTCTTCCAATCTGTGAACATGCCATGTCTTTTAATTTATTTAGGTTTTATTTAATGTCTGTCAACAATGTTTTACAGTTTTCAATGTACTTGTCTTTCCTCAGTTAAATTCATTCCTAAGTATTATATTCTTTTGATGCTACTGTAAATGGAATTGTTTTCTTAATTTAATTTTTGGATTATTCATTACAAGTGTATCAAAATACAACTAATTTTCATTCATTGATCTTATATACTTCAGCTTTGCTAAAATCATTTATTAATGCTAATACTTTTGTGTGTGTGTGTGTATGTATTCTTTATGGTTTTATGTATGTATAAGATCATATAATCTGTGAATAAGAATAGTTGTACTTCCCTTCCAATCTGGATGACTTTTATTTCTTTTACTTGCCTAATTGCTCTTCCTAAAAATTCCAGTACATTGTTAAATAGCAGACACAAAGTGTGCATCTCTGTCTTGTTCCTTATCTTAAGGGGAAAGTTTCAGTCTTATCATTGAGTATTGTGAGTTTTTCATAAATGCCCTTCATCAAGTTGAGAAAGTTCTTTTCTATTCATAATTTGCTAAACATTTTTATTATAAAAGAGTATAGATTTTGTCAAATGATTTTTCTGCATCAGTTGAAATAATCGTATGTTGTTGGTTTTTTTTCTTTATTCTATTAATGTGATCTATTACAGTGACTGATTTTCATATGTTGAAATGCCATTTCATTCTGGGGGTAAATTCAACTTGGTCATGGTGTATAATGCTTTTAATATGCTGTTAAATTTGGCTTACTAGCATTTGTTGAGGATTTTTACATCTATATTCATAAGGGATATTGGTCTTTACTCTTTTTTGTGATGACTTTGTCTGGCTTTGTTATCACAGTAATGCTACCCTAATGAATGTGTTCTAACTCTTTTTTTTTTTTGGTAGAGTTGAAGAAGAATTGGTGTTAATTCTTCTTTAAACATCTGATAGAATTCATTAGTGAAGCCATCTTGTCCTGGGCTTTTCTTTGGGGGGAGGATTTTGATTACCAATTTATTCTCTTTGCTTGTTGTAAGTATGTTCAGATTTTCTGTTTCTTCTTGAATCAGTTCTGGGGGTTGATGTGTGTCTAAGAATTTATCCATTTCATCTACATTATCTAATTTGTCAGCATACAGTAGCTCACAAAATTCTATCATAATCTTTTTCATTTCTGTAAGGTTGATATTAATGTCCCCACTTTCATTTCTGATTTTAGGAATTTGAATTGTCTCTTTCTTTTCCCTTAACATAGCTAATGGTCTGACAATTTTGTTATATAGCTATTCATGAGTTCTACTTGGTTCATAGTGTCATTAACGTCCTCTATTTTCATGTTGACTCTAGTTGTCCCATCTATTACTGATAGTGGGGTATTGAAATCTCCAAATATTATTGTTGAACTTTAAATTCCTTCAGTATTTTCTTCATGTAGTTGGGGCTCTGTTGTTTAGTGCATATATATGCTTATAATTGTCATATTTTCTTGATGGATTGACCCTTTTATCATTATACAATGTCCATTTTTGTCACCTATAAAAATTTTTGTCTTAAAGCCTATTCTGTCTGCCATTAGTATAACCACTCCAGCTCTCTTTGGTTACTGTTTATGTGGAATATCTCCTTCCATCCTTTTACTTTCAACTTTTTTGTTTCTTTGAATTAAAAGTGAATCTGCTGTAGACAGCATATAGTTAGATAGTGCTTTTTAAAAATCCATTCTGCCAATCCTTGTCTTTTAATTGGAGAGTTTAATTCATTTACATTTAGTGTAAATACTGATAAGATGGGATTTCTACCATTTCGCTATTTGTTTTTCGTATAGCTTTTTTTTTTTTTGGTGGCTGACTGGTGCTGGGATCCATCGTGTAGCTTATTTTTTGATCATCAGTTCCTCCATTAACTGCTTTCTTATGTGTTAAATAGATATCTTCTAATGTACTATTTTAATTCCCTTTTATTTCTTAGTGGTTGCCCTGGGAATAGAATTAACATCTTAATTTGTAACAATCTAGTTCCAATTAATACAAACTTAACTTCAATATTATAATAAAACTTTGCTCATATAGTTCTGTTCCCCATTTTAATGTTACTGTCACAAATTACATGTTTATACATTGTGTACCCATCAACATGGACTTATGCAGTTATCTTTTAAACTATATAGGAAAAGAGAGAACTTATTAAAAAGAAATACATTAATACTACATTTATAATTACCTATATAGTTACCATTACCTGTGTTCTTTAGTTCTTCAAGTGAATCTTTAGTGGTTTCTAATGAGAAATCAGTTGTTGGGGTTTTTTGGTTTGTTTGTTTGTTTGTTTTTGGTGGCTGGCTGGTAAGGAGATCTAAATCCTTGACCTTGGTATTACAAGGCTGCACTCTAATCAACTCAGCCAACCAGCCAACCAGTTGTTAATCTTATTGAAGGTCATTCATGTATAATGAGTCACTTCTCTCTTGCTGCTTTCAAAATTCTCTCCTTGACTTTCAATGGTTTGGTTATAGTCTGTCTCAGTTTTTTTTTTTTTTTTCTTTTTTTCCTTTTAATTAATCCTGCTTGAAATTTGTTGAGTGTCTTGGATGTGTAGATTTATGTCTTTCATCTAATTTGCAAGGTTTTAGGCCTTCTTTTTTTCAAATATTATTCCTGTTCTTCTCTCTCATGCTTCTCATATTAGGACATTTGATGATGTCCTACTTGTCTCTTAGGCAATATTAATAATAATCATTATTATTATTATTCTTTCCTCTAACTAAGTTATCTTAATTGACCTATCTTCAAGTTCACTTTCTTCTGACAGCTCAAATGTACTGTTGAAATTCTCTAGTGAATTTTCATTTTAGTTATTATACTTCTCAGCTCCTGAATTTCTAATTTCTAATTAATTTCTTTTCTAATTTCTTTCTCTTTATTGATTTTCTCTATTTGGTGAGACATTGTTCTCATGGTTTCCTTAGTTGTTAAGATATTGTTTTCTTTAGTTCATTGAATATATTTTAAATAGCTAGTAAGTCCTATGCCTTAGACTTCGCAAGAATATTTTGTATTAATTGATTCCCCCCTCCCATGTATTGGCCAAACTTTCTTCTACTTTTTTTTTTTTTTTTGCATGCTTTATAATTTGTTATTGAAAACTGAACATTTAACTGAACATATTATGATATGGCAACTCTGAAAATCAGATTCTCTCTCCTTCCCAAAGTTTCTTATTACTGTTATAGTTGCCATTGCTTGTTTAGTGACTCTTCTGAACCATTTTATAAAGTCTGTATTCTTTATCATGTGTCACCACTGAAGTCTCTGTTTCATTAGTTTAATGGTCAGCTAGTGATTTGAATGATTTTTTTTTTAATTCCCAGTCTTTGCAGATGGGTTCTCTGTGTGTGTTGGCTCATGCATTAAACAGACAACCAGACTGTTTATAACTCTGCTTTAGCCCTAACTTTCTACTTGCACAGAGCCTAAAGGTCAGCCAGAGGTAAGAGCTTAGGGCATCCTCAGGTCTTTCTTGAGCATGTGCACATCTTGAGCATATGCATAGCTTCCAAAATTCCCAAGAATATGTAAAAGCATTTCAAAGCCTTTATTCCCCCAAGATATCTTGTTTCTCATTCTTTCCTCTCAAGCTTTTTGTTAGTCTATTTTTTGCCTCAGCTGCTATCTGTTGCTCCAAACAGCAGTGACTAATTCATTTGTCTGTAAATATTTTTTACAAGTGCCCCCTGGGTAAACACCTCAGCACTGGGAGAATTCTGAGTTAGGTGAAATAAAGCAAATCTCTTTGATCTGGTTCTTTAAAAAGCCACCAGACAGGTCAAAGCCACAATTCTTAGTGAGTGAGGTTCAGTCTGCTTCTTCTGGTACCAATACCTGAACTGGGAGTGCAGGCTGTTTTTGGGGGTTTTTTTTAGGCCATCAAGCTAAGAAGCACAGTATGGGACCAGGGTAAATTAAAGTGCTACAGAGTTTCCTGTGCTTACCAATATTTAGCTGATTTTTTAAAAATTAAACATTCTCCTGGTTGCTGCAGGCTGTAGATATTTTGATCTCAAGGAAAAGACTCTAAGAGTTTTCAGAGTTCAGAAAAAGTTGATTCTGATAGTTTCTGACAGCTTTTTCATTGCTTTTGTGAGAAGAGACAGACTTTTTGAGTTCTTTACTTCACCATTTTTACCAACATCAAGCATATGATTTTAATTGAGAAGATTCATAATTTGGAAGGCATTTATAGAATTCTGTTAGATTCTTCTCTGGATATTTGCAATGTAGCATGTCATTACCTTGCCAACTAATCACTTCCAATGGAAGGTTAGGTGAAAACTCCTCAATTGCACAATTAAATGGATTTTGAACTATGAAAATTTTCTTTTGCACTTATTTAAAAATCCAAAAATCATTGCTGAAACTGTTGTTTAAGCTCAAAAAATATGTTCCTTGCTAATCTGTGTAGGAACAGAGATCTCGTTTCTCATTTCAACTCTGATAGCACAGAAAGTGTATATTGACATTATTTGTGAGTCAAACAACCTACTTGTCATTGAAATGACTTCACTGAAATATATGTTTAACAAGTATCTATTGTTTTGTAATTTTATGTTGCTTGCATTAAAAAATATTATCAAATCTGCAACAAAATTTATTTCTAAAATCATTTAGTGTTTGGAAATATTGGTTGAGGGTGGTTTTTCTCATTCTGAAAAAAAAAAAATTTCAATCTTTGCCCTGAGATCAGAAAATTACAATAAAACTTCCTCTGCTAAGCCACTGAACTGCTGGACAGTAGGGCAAATTAGGATGGCCAGCTTCTGTTTCTGACAAAAATTCATGGAAGTGGTGACAGTCAAGACCATGAGATAAATTAGTTCATGATTTACACTACTTGTTCAATAACACATTTAAAAAAGTTTTTGACCATTTAAAATGTAAGAATGATTCTTAGCTTGTAGGCCATACAAAAACAGGTGGCAAATTGAATTTATCCCATGGGCCATAGGGCTAACTACACACCAATTTAAGCTAACTACACACCAATTTAAGCTAACTACATGCAAGATATTTATAAAATTCTAGTTATTCCAACATTATCATTTTTAGTTTTCATAATAATACACTGCAGTTCAAAAACTTCCTTTTGTAATTTTCATTCATGCTAACAGTAGTAATTGAAAAAGCCAAATTAAGCAATATTATCGTAAAATTTAAAAGTTTAAATCAAAGTCACTTTGTGTGTGTGTGTGTGTGTGTGTGTGTGTGTATGTGTTTTGGACAATAGTCTTCAATTCCACAATTTGGTGCTGCAATATGAGTTTAGGCCATAATTTTTATATCTGGAAGCCAGTTTCAGTGTTTAAACAAAATGGGCTAGATTATTACTAGCCAGATGAGTTTTTCAAAGACACAATTTTGCTATATATGAATAAATCAGTTTATATGCTTTTTTTAAAAAAGGGGGAGTTATCTAGAGTATTTAAAGGGGTTATATTATTGACCACAAGAACCAAATCTTTGATTTTGTCTTCATTGATGAGCTGAGATGGTGATTTAATCCTTGATGACATTAATAAGTAAATTTCTTTCAGAAGTTCAAAATGTTTTTAGCATCCACTACAGTCCATGGACTGTGTGTGGGCCATGATTGATGCCTTAGCTATTCTTTGTGTGGTTTTTAAATTTAGAACTTAAAGTGGTTTCTGGTCAATGTTATAATAAATTGGCTTAAATTCTGTGTCTTGAGAAAATCTTGTCACATTGTGCTTGTGTTTCATAAGTCTGATGTTAACACTGTCCTATGCATGATTTCCATCTGTAGTCATGGTTACCAGTTCTGACAAGTGTACTTTAAAGTCTCAAAATCCTTCTCCATACACAAGAGTAAGCCACTTTCTAATGATGTGCTTTTTTGGGAACCATTTCCAAAGGGTTTTTAGTCATGTCAAATTTTCAACAATATTAACAGCTTTTAGGTAACTATTTTCTCATCAGCTGCAATGAAAAATACAAGAAATAACTTAGTTTTTTAATGTGATTTGTCCTGCAAATTATAAGCCATATTTACAACATACTGAAAATTTATACCTATTACATTTGTAAATGCTAGCTTCTGTTTAGGACCTGATTTTTCTTTTGCCTTCAATAAACATTCTCTGTAAACTTACCTTTGTTAAAAAGCTTTTGTTACCTGAGCAATTTTTTTTTCCACCTAATATACAACAATTTCAAGACAGCATCACTGTGATGATTAATCTCATATGTCAAGTTGACTGGGTCATGGGGTGCCCAGATATTTGGCCCAACATTATTTTGTCTGTGAGCATGTTTCTGGATGAGATTAATAGGTAGACTGAGTAAAGCAAATTGCCCTCTCTAATATGGGTGTGCCTCATCAAATCAGTTGAAGCCTGAATCAAACAAAAAGGCTGACTGACCTTCCCTTGAGTAAGAGAGGATTCCACCTGCCTGACTACCTTTGAGCTGAGACATCAGCTTTTCTCTGCCTTTGGCTTTAAACTGAAATGTCAGTTCTTCCTGGGTCTTGAGGTGCTTGCCTCTGCACTGGAACCATACCATCAGCAATCCTGGTTCTCATGCCTTTAGACTTTAGACAGAACTATGTTATCAGCTGTCTTGGGTCTCCAGCTTTCTGACTACAGATTTTAGGAACTGTCAGCCTCTAAAATTTCTTGAACTAATTCCTTACAATAAATATTTTTCTACATATACATACATCCTATTGGTTCTTTTTCTCTGGAGAACACTAATACAATCACATATTTTACTTGTATTAAAAAAACAATCCTGTTTAAATTTCAGTCCTTTTCTTTCCATTTATTAAGTTTATCAGAAATGCATTTTTTCCATATACCAGTCATAGTTCTTCCTTTGATTTCTTTTCTTTCCTAATGGCTTCTTAAGTTGTATTTTTTTTTAATCATAGTTATACTTTGCATCTTAAGGAGATAGGAACATTGCAAACAGGGATGAACTATACTAGCACAGAACTGTAGACAAATTCTCATGTCTCATTTTTGTAAACAAAAACTCACATCAGCAACAGGAGTTTCCAGGGGAAGGCAAGAAGATGACAAAGGAATTATTGGGAATGGCTGCCTAGATTGGTGATGTTTTATGGAGCCCCACTACAGTTGTTGGTTTAGCAAATTAACCCCTCTGATATGCTTTATCAGGACCTCTGGGAAAAGTTGGGCAGATGGTTCACTGCATTAACTTCTCAACTATGTGACAAATAGGGCAAATGTAATGTCTGCTTGAAGAAAGGGCATCTTTTTTTAGTCTCCCCAAGAGCTCCTATAAATGCCCCATCATTTGGGACACAAGAAGAGGGTTCTGTTTGCGTTGCTAGTGTATCATGCTAGTGCACCATATGCACAATTCAGTGAATTCCTGGCCATGTGATCAGATAATTTAATACATCCAACAGTGCTACAATTGTGTTGACACAGGACTGAAGTTGAACAAGAAGTCGTGGGCTAATTTATTCAACTGGCAATTTTTGATTGAGTACCACCTACTTTATGCCAACTCTGGATAACCCGTATACCTCTGTATCATGTTTCTCCTTGACTTCATGCATAAAAACTCAATTCAAGAATGATATTCTCCAGAAAACCATCTTTTTTCCTCTCCAGATCCTTCAAAATTTCCCCTCAGTCTGGAATCTTGGAGAGAAGACCCTGTGAGGTGTTCCCAACACATCTGTGCAAGTCATATTATAATACAGTTTTCTTGCCTGACTCTTCCTCATCCTTAAGCTAGAAGAAGACAGGGGTTTGCTAGAGTGTTTCTCAGCTCATCCAGGAAGAATGAACCAAGTAAAAGGAGGATAAGGCCAAAGACTAACCAAGCACATACCCAAGCCAACACACAGCCCAAGAGAGTTCTTTGGGGAGACTGAGAAGGGCCAAAAGATTGCTTTGGATGTAAAAACCCATGCTCTCTTTCTAAGCTCCCCATGAAAGAGAAAATGACTCAAGACCCATCTTTTCTAAGCCCAGAACTCCTCCTAGATATAACAGGAATAACAATCTCTCTCTGGCTGGTTATGGGAATTAAATCAGATAATGACTGTAAAATATTTACAGTACTCCCCGCTTATCCTGTTTTGCTTTTCTTGGTTTCAGTTGCCCATGGTCAATGAAAGTCCAAAAATAAACAATTCCTAAGTTCTAAATTGTGTGCCATTCTGAGTAGTGTGACGAAATCTTGTGCTGACCCTCTCTGTCCTGCCTGAGATGCAAATCATCCCCTTGTCCAGCGTATCCACATTGTGCCTGATACCTGCCTGTTAGTCACTTAGTAGCCATCTCGGTTTTCAGATCTGCCTGTCTCAGTATTGCAGTGTACGTATTCAAGTAGTCTTTATTTGACTTAATAATGACTCCAAAGTGCAAAAGTAGTGATGCTGGCAATTCAGATATGCCAAAGAGAAGCCATAAAGTGCTTTCTTTAAGTGAAAAGGAAAAGGTCTCGATTTAACAAGGAAAGAAAAAAAAATCATATGCTCAGGTTGCTAAGATCTACTGTAAGAACAAATCTACTTGTGAAATTATGAAGAAGTAAAAAGAAATTTGTGCTAGTTTTTCCGTTGCACCTCATACTTCAAAAGTTACAGCCACTTCAAAAGTTACAGTGCATGATAAGTGCTTAGTTGAGACAGGAAAGGCATTAGATTTGTAGGTGGAAGACATAAACAGAAAATGTGTCAGAAAGTAGTGAGCCTATTCGAAGACTTCAGCAAGGGATTCCCTGAAATGAGTAACACCAAGCCATTTACCGCAAGTAAGAGATAGTTACACAGATTTAGGAATAGGTTTGAACTGAAAAATATAAAAATTACTGGAGAGGCTGAGTCTCCTGATGAAGAAGTTGCTGCCACATTTCTAGCAGAGTTGAAGAAGTTGATTAAGGAGAAAAGGTACAATCCATAAGAAGTTTTCATTTGCAGTAAAACCAGGCTCTTCTGGAAGAAGATGCTCAGTAGAATCTACATTCATAAAATGGCAAAAGAGGTACCAGAGTATAAAACATGAAAGGACACTAACTCTGGTACTATGTGGCAATGCTCCAGGGCATATGATATAGCGAGGCATAGTGTACAGAATAAAGAACCCGTACTCTCAAAAACAAAAACAAAAATTATCTGCCCATGTTCTGGCAACATAATCAGCAAGTGTAGGTGATAGCCATCTTGTTTAAGGAATGGTTCCACCTGGGCTTCCTCACAGAAGTGAAAAAATACTTGGAAGAGGAGGGGTTAAATTTAAAGTCCTATTAATAATAGATAATGCATCTGGCCATCCTGACTCTCTTTACTATGAAAATGAAAGTGTTGAAGTTGTATTTTTAACTCCAAATACAACCTCATTGCTTCAGCCCCTTGACCAGGGCATCATTTGTTTTGTCAAGGCCACATACACCAGCCCAGTATCTGATCACATTCAATCAACAATTGATGCAGACCCTAATCTAGACATAATGCAGTACTGTAAATCATTCACTTAATTGCTGATGCAATAACATTCATCAAAGCTGCAACAGATGAATTAAAATGAGAAACTGAAAATGCCTGCTGGAAGGACTTATAAAGTGAAGGTGTAAATTATTTTAAAGGCTTCCTGGTGATTGATGGAGAAGTTAGGAAAATTATTCATGCAGTGAGACCAGTCAGTGGGGAAGGATTTGCCAACATGCTTGATGAAGAAGTAGGGGACATATCGAAGACCATCAAGAAGTGTTAAATGAGGAATTGGAAAAACTTGTTGAGTCATCTATAGAGGAAGAGGAAGATGATGAAGAAGAAACTGAGGTAGAATCAGCAATGTGGACATTACGAAAATTTGCCAGAGTGTTTTGAATTGCACAAACATTAAAGGACAAAATTATGGAATACGATTCGCAGATGAGACACAGCATTAAAGTCATCCGTATGATTACCAAAGGATTACAACCTTTGCAGCAACACTTTGATGAGTTAAAAAGAAAAAGACAACAACTTCTGATTACAATGTTCTTTTAAGAGATTTTGGCAAAAAAAACCTTTCAACTATGGAGGATCTCCAACCATCAACATCATCATGGTTCGAGGATCCCTCTGACATATTGTCAGAAGATCAATATTAGCCTAATGCTACATCACAATAACTATGTCATTCACCTCACTTCATCTCAGCATGTAGGCATTTTATCATGTCACATCATCATCATCCCAAGAAGGGTGAGTACAGTACAAAAATATTTTAAGAGAGAAAGAAACCACATTCACATAACTTTTATTACAGCATATTGTTATAATTGTTCTATTTTGGTGTAAGTTATTGTTTTTGATGTCTTACTGCACCTATCTTATAAATTAAACCTTATCATAGACATGTATGTATAGGAAAGAACATACTGTGTATAGGGCTTGGTACTATCCATGGTTTCTGGCGTCAACTGGGGATCTTAGAATGTATCCCCCATGGATAAGGGGGGACTACTACATAGTAATTATACAATACTATTATCTTCTAGTCAGAAATTTCCAGGGTCTTCTTCAAACCCCAATCCTTGCTGCCTCAACCACTCCAAGATAACTCCTGACCCCTCTCCCCTGCTCGTCTCTCCTATCCCATCCAATCTTTTTTCTCTTCCACTCCTCCTTCCCCTCTTCTGTGGCCTTCCCTTCCTCCCCACTGTCTCCCTGAGTCCCCTTCCTGCTCTCCTTCTCTCCTCTCCAGCTTTCCCTTTTCTTCTTTCTTTCTTCTCTCCCTCCTCCCTTTCCAACTGCCCTCTTTGCTTGCTTTGCTGAGTAAACAGTACGCTAGGCAAGAACTGAACCAAACTGCCTCGGTCCACATGGAGCTCCACCACTACACCTAATCCTTAGATTTCTCAGATGTAAAAAGAGGATGTTGATTAAAGATTAAGAGGATGTGTACTTAACACACAGCTGCTTTGAAAATTAAATAAGGTATATACATAAATATGTAGAAAATTGGCTGTGCCCCAGTGTGGTGTTCAATGATTGTTATCCATTTTTTTGTCACCCTTTCTCTTCTTCTTCATCTAGGCTTAGGTGCAAAGGAGAAAAGAAGTCTACAATGCTGAGCCCACAACAACAGCATCATGAGCTTCAGAAAAAGAAGCCCACTTTAGTCTGTTAGCATTAAATAACTAAACTGCCATCTTATTCAACTTCACCACACATTCATCATATTTCTGACGAATTTATATTCTGTGGTCATAGGTGAAGATGCCTGTATAGTATTGCAAAATTAATACTAGATTTTCTGATAAAAAGCAAAGAGTTTGCTTTGTATGACCTTGTTCTATTTGCAGAAGTAATATTTTCTTCTATTCCTACGTGGGAAATATTACATATTAGAAAAAGCAAAGTATTTCTTCTTTACAAAAGTTAACCATTCTTACAAAAGTAGAGCAGAGTAATGGTTACCAGAGGCTGAGAAGGGAAGGAGGGAGGGAGGTGGGGAGGAGAATTAACGGTACAAAGCCACAAGTAGATAGGGAAAATAAGTTCTAGTGATCTGGACTGACTAAAGCTAATAATTTATATTGTATATTTCTAAAATGCTAGAAAAGAGGATCTTGACTGTAATCACCACAAAAAAAAAAAAAAAAAAAAAAAAAAAAAAGATAAAGCTCGGGGAATGGATGTGCTTTTGTCAAGTGAAATTAGGGCTGTCGAGGCAAAAGATTTTGAGAAGTTTATTGAGAGCTAAATGTGAGTATCAACCTAGGAACCACTAACCAAGAGTTGGAAAGTGTTCCAAAGTCTGCTACAAGCAGAGGCATTTTATAGGAGAGTTTCCAAAGTGGGGCGGGAGGGGAGTAAGGCTCCAAGTGCAGTTGTCCTTTTTTCAGGGAACAGGAGAATTGCAATCATTGGTTACTGGTTACAACATGGGAGCCAGAAGCGCTACGTGTAACCTGACGCAGCAGCTTCAGGCTTCAGCTATTCTAAACAAATATGCATGACTTGTTCAGAACAAGCAGGTTATACATTGATTAATAACTCCGCAGTTTTAACCACATACATTGTTTATCTTAAGAACAAGATGCCCAGGGCCGGGCCTGTGGCGCACTCGGGAGGGTGCGCTGGGAGCACGGCAGCGCTCCGGCCGCAGGTTCGGATCCTATATAGGGATGACCGGTGCGCTCACAGCGCTCACTGGCTGAGCGCGGTGCGGCCGGTCCTCAAAAAGGACAAAAAAAAAAAAAAAAAAAAGAACAAAATGCCCAAATAGAGTTCAAGAGACTTATCCCAAGGCCATGAGTTTTGGAAAACTTGCTTCATTTTGATAATTTCCTTCATCACTATCTGCCCTAAGTGAATCATTGTGCAAATATACACATGTACTGAAACAACACACTGTACCCCACAAATATGTACACTTAAATTTTAAAATAAAATTTAAAAGTTATCCAAGAGGAGAATTATGTGCTACTACAGGGAACAGATCTCTCTTAAAATTCCCTTCTAAGGGGCCGGCCCAGTGGCGCACTGGATAGTGCGCCGCTTAGGAGGCGCGGCAGCGCTGCCGCCCGAGGGTTCGGATCCCACATACAGACCGGCTCCCGCTCACTGGCTGAGCGAGGCGTGGGAGCAACACCGAGGTTTGCAATCCCGTTGCCGGTCCCGGTCCGGTACGGGGGCAACACTGAGGGTTGCGATCCGTTGCCGGACACGGAAAAAACAGACAAAAAAAAAAAAAAAAAATTCCCTTCTGAGATCAACAAGGAAACCCGCAAAGGAGTACTACGTAGGTGTGGTCCACAGTCCAGAGACTCTGAAATGTCTATGATCAGTAAACACAGAAACTGAAAATGTTTAGAAACTTTTACAGCACACTTTGGCATTGTCCCGTTGTCCCGATATCCAAGCTCCTGATCAGTGGGATGGGTCGGGTATAGGGCACTTAGAATAAATTAGCGAGAAGTACGAAAACGGAGTTGCTTATTGGTAATGCGGCGTGGACGACGTGGGGGTCCGCGAAGGATGGAGGGGTTGGGGGGGAAGGGGAGGGTTAAATAGTTTAAGAAGCATTGATGTAAACTACAGCTCCACAATTTTATGTTGTCGGATAATTCATTTATCAATCTTCACGACTTCATTTATACGAAGTCCAAAATTTAAGTGGAAACATCAAGCGTGTGGTATATGCAGTACGTTTCTCAGACAGAAAATCGTAAAACGTTTCAAATTCGCAGTTCCCTTATCAAACCTGTGTGCGGCTAAATCAGTGCCGGCGCTGAGCGCTGCTCCGAGAGGGCCCCGCCATCTCGTGGCTGCAGATGGAACAGTGAACAGCGTGCTTCCACACGGCCAGTTCTGGTGGGCCAACGAGACCCTTTCCTCCGGCAGTCCTCTTTTGAGGTCTTAGGGTCAGTCACACACTTTTCGTTAAGTCCATTTTAAACAACGGAAGGGACTTCAGAGAAAGGAAAGAAAAACGGGCTGTTTACAACTCCTTAAATAGCGCGGACGGCCTTAGCAGAAGTGTCCGATTCGTGAGCAGGCGCTCAGCGGATGCTTTGCGTGCATCTCGAATGAATCACTTTCTATTTTATTTAATAGGAAGCACGGTGGGGCGGAGTGGGTGAACCCCTCCAGCGGAAACCAGACATCTTCATTCCGAAGACCAAGGTTTGCAGTGAGCCTGCTCATCCCAACGCACCGATTCCCGCGGGTTCTTGAAGACAAGGCGAGTCCCCGACTCCCAGCATGCCTGAGGGGGCGGGCCGGCGGCTGCGCAGACGGACGCGCGCGGGTGGTCTTGGGATTGCAGCATGGCGGCGTTCGCAGATTTGGACCTGCGAGCGAGTTCCGACTTGAAGGCTCTGCGCGGACTCGTGGAGACTGCCGCTCACCGTGAGTCGCCCCGACCTCGCGGGCTGCGGCGCCTGCCCATCCTCGCTGCCCCCCTGGCCGTTGGGCCGGGCTCGGGAAGGATGGTTCCTTGTCGGGCCTCGTTCAGGTCTCCTGGGTTCTCTGGGATGTTCCCGGAGGCTGATGCCAGCCGCGGTGTTGTTGTGATCCGTGGCGCGGGAAACTCAAAAGTATTGGAGGGCTGTGTCCCGGTCTGGTTCCTTCTTTCCTGCAATTAAGGGAATTTCCCCGAGGGCAAGGGATTTGCGTAGGGTCCCACAGGTGATAGATGGCAGAAGCTAAGGCAGGACTCCTAGTGCACGGGTGCCTGAGCCTGTGCTTTTCCTGATACTTTTAATATCAGCTCTTCCTGACTCTCACAACTGTGTCTGAGCAGATGAGGGAAGCCAGGGCACAGAAAGGGAGTGCTGTGGAGGTTCGGGGAAGGGGGAAGACATGGGGGGGGGCTCGAAATATTATTTAGAGAGAGGGTAGGAGGGGGCGGAGGACTTAACTGGGGTGGGGGCAGTATGACCAAAATGTTAGAATGTTAAAATATTTGAATCGAAGGGAAGGAAAAGCCCAGAGATGAGACCCTGTTTTACTTATTGCAGTTAGCCATGGTTTCTGTCTTACTTAGACTGTAAAGTGTGAGGATAGAGAGGTTAAAAGAATAAAGAGGTTCATGCACTAATATATGTTCCACCGACACAGTTCTCAGCTCGTTGCGAGAGCTGATGACATACTTTTAAGAGGTGGTGCTGGGAAAAGCCACTTCTTGGCAAAGTAAATCACACCATTTCTTCTTGTTCCCTTTATGAAGTATCCGTAGGGAAATGACTTTCTCTTCCCATTGCATCCACTAATTAGTATTGTCTCTCTTACTTTTCTCATCAGTAGAAAGAGGAAGGTAGACATGATGATCAAGGCCAGTTAGCGCTAATATTCTTTGATAGTTCCTGTAAAATGGATTTTCCTGGGTGTGACTCGTCACGAGTATTACCTCCTTCCTCAATGAAGCTTTTCTGATTCCATCCCCTTGTTGAATACATCATGAAAGACTTTAAGAGAGGGGCCATGTCATATCTTCTGTTTACCTACTGTGCTCGACACACTCAGCAGACACTGGTGCATGGCAATTACTTAGTTAATGCTATGGAATAAATAAACAACTTTTCAAAAATAAATTCAGAAAAGTTATAGTGATTTTTCTTTTTAAGAGAATTGCCCCAGTTTAAAATTTGCTTGAAAGAGATGTGGTAAAGTATGTACATTGTTAGCCAGTCTTTATTTATTTCTTTAAAAGTTAAATGAAATTCATGGCATATGACAGAAAGTTGCCACAACTTTTAAGTCAGAAGGCAAAAGACTGCTATTTGGTGAATGGAAATTTTCAAAGACAGATCTCCCGTTCTTAGATGTGATATAGGAAACCAATTTAAGGCTTAAAAATATGCTATATGAATAAAAATACATCAAAGACTGATAGGGGAAGTATTCCTGAGATGCCAGATGAGGTGTGGTCTAGGAAAAAGTTCTGCGGGAAAACAGAATCTAGTCGACATTCGTGGGGGTTTTTTTTGTTTGTTTTTTGGTTATTGGGGTTTTGTTTTTTGCTGCTGGCCAGCACTGTGATCTGAACAAGTGACTTTAGTGCTATAAGGCTGTGCTCTAAACAGTTACCTAACAGGCCAGCCTCTAGTTGACATTTCTGAAGGACAGTAGGGACATTGTTTAGTAGCCAAAATGGCATCTCAAATAGGTACAACAAAAAAGCTTAGAGTAGACCTGGGAGTGTGGCGATAAATAATGCGGAGCAGGTGTGGCTGGTTGATTTGATTGGGTGAAAGGTGAAGCCCAAAGTACAGGCAGATTTCTCTTTTCTGGTTTTTGTTTTTAAAGTTCACTTTCTCCATGGGGCCTTTTCAGACCTCCTGCCCCAGGTTTCATTCTGCTGTATGCTTCCATAGAATCTTTCTGTATCAAAAAAAAAATATTTATGTATAATGACTTGTTTAATTGCCTTATTTCTCCGATTGACTTTAAGTTCCTTGAGGATGAGGATTGTATTATTTCCCCTGTATGCTCAGCATCTAGCATAGGGCCTGTCAAATACTGTATGCTTAACAAATACTTAAGGGAGAAAGGAAAGAGGGAAATTGTACAGACTGATGAGGGAAGGACCACTATTTCGGCATTAATATGCATTATCTTTTAATATAGATATCCTTTCATCCCTATTGGTGTTTAATTAACCTAAATATAGGAGTCGTGATTTAGACATATTTTTGGTGGCCCAAATGTCTACAACAGTGCTATCTGTGATGAGTATGATAAAGCAAGCCCCTGGCCTCAAAAAGTTCCCAGTCTATTGATGATGAGTAGCTCAAGGGGGAAGTGGGCAGTGAAGTGAGGATGTTATCACTCCGTTTCTCCTTAGGAAAGAGGCCTCTGAAGGAAGGTAAAAAGCAAAAGAAATGAGTGAGAATAAAGGCGACAGTGAAAAGTGTAAACTTGATGGGATGAAAATGAACAAAGGGACATGAAAGAGAATGGTGGTTGGAAAGGAGAGGCACAAAGTTATGGGTCTTTAGCATCATGCTAATAATAAATTACAGTGGTTAAACAAAGCCCTGTGTGCCAGGCACTGTTCTAAAATACCTTGTGTGCTCTGTCTCATTTAATTCTCATGACAAGCATATGAAGTAAGTGCTTATTTTAAATCACCATTTGACAGATGGAGAAACTGAAACTTAAAGTTTGGCAATTAAAAAAAATTGAATAACTTGTAGATGGTAGTGTTTAGGTTTGAAAGTGGGCAGTCTGACACCAGAGCTTGCACCCATAACCACTCTGCTAAACTGCCTCCTAGTCTTGACATCTAGAATGGGGATGGGCTTGCATGTACAGAAAGGAGTTTTACATTTAACAGGAATGTACAATCTTTCTTTTCAGTTGGCTATTCCATTGTTGCCATCAATCATGTGGTTGACTTTAAGGAAAAGAAACAGGTGAAATAAGATTTCTGAAGTTATTAATGTTAATAAGTATTTATGATTATTTGTATTTATATTGGTAATATGGAAGCATATTTCTTAAATGCACTCTTTGCACTATTATTTTCTTATTTTATGGTAACAGTTGAACTGGTGCATATTTGTACAAATGATATAAAGATTTTTGTGAAGTGCTATGGAGTAAGGATTCTTAAAGTTGGTTTGATGTTAATTAAGTCACTTTCAGTAATGTTTAAAAAATGCATTGTTATTGGCTGAACTGTAATCATAACATTTAGTCCGTTTGATTCTCTTGTTAGGGACTAATTAATTAATTTCCCTCTTAAGCATACTAGTAAATATGTATGTTTCTCTTTAGGCCAGCAACTGTACCTTATGGATTATTTCAGTCTAAAAAATTAGTTTTCATGCCTTCTATTCACTGATGTTCTCAGCTGCTTCTCTGCTCTTTAGCTTTTTTCTTTAACAAAAGCTTATTCAGTCTTTCTGAGTAACAGAAATGAGCTTGCTTTCTTTAAAAAAAAAAAATGTATATGTATATTTTCTGAAAACCCCTTGTAAGTTTTTCATTATGCTTTGTGCTGTTAACATATACAATCTAGGGTGACCATTTATCATTTGTTCTAGGAAATTGAAAAACCGGTAGCTGTTTCTGAACTCTTCACAACTTTGCCAGTTGTACAGGTAGGTGTTTTGTTGCTTAAGAAGCATAGCATCTGTTCATTCATTTCAAACATACTCAGTTATGTGTGCTGTTCTGTAACCTGAACTGCCTTCATCTGCCTACCAGTCTGACCTTTCCATCAGGGCTCAGTTCTTCCATGGAACATTGTTTTACTATCAATTCAGTACTTCTTTGATAGTCTTCTTTCCTGAAGACCTACAACTTTTAAATTATCTCATTATGTAGTTTAATATAAATACATCTTTTTTTCTCTGGCTGTATTATAAATTCCTGGAGAATGAGGACTAGGTTTTATTGATCTAAACTATCCCTGATAGCTAGTACCTTTTAATAAATACTTTCCACTGGTAAAGAGGAAAATCAGTTGTATTTTGTGCTTTTTTAATAGCATCTTTTTGTTTATAGGGAAAATCAAGACCAATTAAGATTTTAACTAGATTGACGATTATTGTTTCTGATCCATCTCACTGCAATGTTTTGGTAAGTTAACTAGTTCTTCTCTCTCCTTTTGGCCTTGCAAGTTGTATTGATTAATGTTGAATAATGCTGCATTTCATCTCACTCTCTTCTTACATCTCCCCCCTCACTCACAACCCATGACATCTGCCTGCCCTCCCTATCCTCAAGATTCACACAGTATAATATGTGTCTGGTCTACTCATGTCTCATGTATAGTGATCACATAGTTAAAGAGTCTTTTGGTAACTTATTCATTGAACTCACATGAACCAGACATAAGGTGGGTGCTGGGGATATTGCTGTGAGTAATGTAGACACAATCCTTGAACTTATAAAGCATGTAGTTTAATTGGTAAGACAAGCACTGAAAAAATAATAATTATAAATGTGTGGAATGTTTAAAAGGAGGAAGGTAGTAAAGAATGCTCTGGGAGTGTGTAACCTGAGTAAAATGATTGTCAAACTGGGACCAGAAGAATCACTAAGTGTTATAAAGATGACAAGCAGGAGAGAGTGTTCCCACAGACAGGATCGATTATGCAAAGGACCTGAAGCCAAGGAAAACACAGTGTGTTCTGGAAAATGAAGCAAGACCACTAGGGCTAAGCCTAGCAAGCTGGGATGGGGTTGAGAAGTAGGCTTGGGTGGGGATTTTAAGAGCAGTGATAACCCCTTGAAGATTTTAACCAAGGAAGTAAAATTATGAGATTTGTAATACAGAGAATGGATTAGAAGGGGTTAAGGAGGGGTTTTTGAGGGGCATCCAGGAGTGAGGGTTGATGGAATTTTGTGATAGGAGATAGGATGACGACTTCCTGGGTGGTCTGAGCTCCCAGGTAAGTAAATAGTAGTGCCATTTCCTAAGGTGGAACATACAAAGAGAAGGAGGTTTGGGGGCATCATGTTTGGGACACAATGAATTATTGTGAGAGTTTCAATGGAGCCTGTCAAATGGGTGGTTGGAAATAAAAGTGTGGCCCTGAGAAGAATGATCCCAATTAAAGATGCTGCTTTGGAAGTGGTCATCTATAGAGAGTAATTGAAATCATGGGAATGGGTGAGACTCCTTGGTTGAAGTGTGATGTGGGAAAAGGAGGTCTAGGACAGAGTCTTAGGGAATTTCACTATTTAATGGTGGAATAGAGGATGGCCTTGGATTGGAGACTGAGGAGGGACTGCCCTAGAAATAGGATAGCAAAGAAAGTAAAAACAGGAAAGGAAGAAGGAAAGGTCAGCAGCATCAGTATACCTAAGCAGTCAAGGAGGAGAAGGCTGAAAAGATTCTGTTGGATTTATTGATGAGGTCATTGGCTGCCTCAGCAAAAACCATTTCCATGGATATGATAGGAATGTGAGAAAATGCAAACAGTGTGTGCTGCTTGCTTGAAAAATTTGACTCCATAGAAGAACAGAAAACATTAGTTGGTTGGTGGGTGAGAACCTGCTGTATGAAAAGATTTTGTTTGTTAGATGGGAGAGATTTGAGTATACCTGCTGATAGAAAAGATCCATTGGGGAAGATTGAGAGTCAGGTCCCTGAGGAGGTAAACTGTTTTACCTTTAGATAGAATGGACACCTCCATCATAGAAGAGGAGTAATCAAGGAAAGGCTGGCCTCTTTATAACAATTAGCATTGTTAAAGAAATTGTGAAAAGCCAAAGTTTGGTATTTTATACAACTGCTAGGCCCAGATAAATGGAGCTGACTCTTGATAGAATAAAGCCTTTCATTTATTCTTGTTATTCTGAATATCCTGGTGTCCTCTTTTTGTTCCTTTCCCAAGTGGGAGTGGGCAAAGGGAGGCGAGAATCCTGGATCCTTTCCTGTCTCAGCACAAGTTCACCCCGCAGGCTCTTTTACCTGCTTAAGCATGACACCTGCTGCTTTTCTTAAACCCTCCTCTAACTTTTGCTGTATCTTTTCTTTTTACAAAATAAGAGGTTGTAAAAATTTAGAAGGAGCCAACAAGCAAGGAAGAAATATCACTCATTATTCCATCATTCAGAGATTGTACATTTGGATATATCTTTTTCCAGTCTTTTCGTATACAATCTCATACAATATAGGTTTGAGACTTTCTTTTTTAAACAATACCTCTGTATTTATCTTTAACCAATATATTCCTCTGTTCTGGGATTCTTAGGTATTTTCTTACACATCTAGCACTTTAATTTGTATTTAAAAGTATTCTTGTTGTGAATTTAATTTCATCACACTTAATCATGTATATTGCATAGACCATGTCACACTTAGTTTTTGTCTCACAAAAAAAAAAAAAAAAAAGTGAATTCCATTGAGGGCAGACTTATGCATTAATGATTTTGTGTTCCCAGTGCCCAGCACACAGTAGGTGCTCAGTAAATGTCTGACAAGCTCCTCCACTAGTTTGTAAGATCAAGGGCTATCTAATTTGATTTTTATCTCAAACACAATGTTTGGTATGCAGTTAAAGCATAAGGACTGAAGGAAGGAAGGAGGAAGATGATTGGTGGGTTGGAGGTTGGCATCTAGATTCTCTTGTGCTTAGAAGATCTTTTCTACCAACATACAAAAAGAAGCAGAAATGTCAGTAGCATATTAGAAGTGTTACATAATTGAAATATAAGTGTAGCAAGTTTATTAGGCAGAATTCCATATGTATATTTTTTTGCTACTGTGTGATAACATTCTTTTTATATTACTAGAGAGCTACTTCTTCAAGAGTCCGGCTGTATGATATTGTTGCAGTTTTTCCAAAGACAGAAAAACTTTTCCATGTAAGTAACAGCTAAGTAAAAAAGAATAGTATCTGTTATTTTATATAAGAAGCCTCATGTTATATCTTTGTAGGTGACCTGTTTTGTCCTATCTGGAAGCTTTTAAGATTTTTTCATTTACATCTGGAGTTCTGAAATTTCACAGGGGTATATTTAAGTGGCATTCTTGTATTCATCCTGCTAGACATTTGATGGGCTCAGTTTGAAAGAGCCTGTCAAGTTTTTCTCTGTTTCTTTATGTCTACTTTATTCAATGGAAACTTCTCTTAGGTAAATGTCCATCTCTTTCTAGCTCTAAAATCACTTCAGTTTCTGCACTCGTTATTCACGGCTGCCTGTGATGGAAGAAAAGGGCAAGGTTCTAGCGTAGCATAAAAGCTCCCACCTCTGCTTCAGCTTCCTCCTTTGCATGCTCTCAGGTGTGGCCCATATGCCAGCATGATTATGTCAGCTTTTAGTCTTCCAGAAAGTCTTCAAAATCAGCCATCTGCCAATATGATCCCCCTTTCTTTTCTGAGAGCTTTTATGAATTGAATTCCCTTTGTACTTTAAAATTAACAGTTCAGTGCCTTTACAGGAGGGAAAGGAGCTTAACATGTATACTCATTTTGTCAACCTGAGACACATCACCCTGGGCATTTTAAATGATTACAGTAAAGGAAAAAATAAACTGTAATGCAGTTTTTCAGGAATATGTTTTACTGTGTAAAATGAGGTATAGCTACTTTTAGAAAGTTCTGAAAGTTGTCTTTGTCTAGGTTCAAAAAAGGACCCATCTGCCAGAAGTATATTCATCAAAAGGATATTGCAGAAAAAAAAATACTAGTCTTTGCTTTGGTGTTTTAATTTTACATCAGTTCTTTTTTAAGCAAAAACTGTTCTAAAATTTTAGAAATATTTTCCCTAAGTTTATCCAGTAGATGGAGCTGTTGACTAAAGAGGCTGATGTGTGGTAAATGTAGTTTTCAAGGCATACTGTTGATTCTTTCTTTATGTTGAAACAGGGAAACAGCACAAATTAGCCATGGATGCCTACCCTTTTTTGGTGACTTCCTTTATAAAATGCTCAGTTATATTAAATCTCAAAAATTTTGTTTCAGGTAAAGGGATAAATAGAAGTGAGTGATTCTTCATCAAAGACCCCGGTGGAACTTTTTAAAATCAGGCACGACGTTCAGCCCTTTCCACTGGAGATTCTGACCCAGTTGCATCTGGGTATATTTGTTTTTTCAAATTCCACAGGAAAGTCTGATTCAGTGTTGAGACCAGTGGTGTACAGTTTAACCATGGGCATTTCCAAATTTGTTAAATAGCAACTTAGTTTTGTTATTAAATAATAACTCAGTCATGATATAGACTAAAAGTTTGTGATGTACCAAGTTTTTTGTTGTACATTTGATTTCTGAATTAATTTCTAAGATCACACAACTTAACATAGCCATAGTCCTTTACTGGTGATTAGAGAAACAAAACACATAACATTTTAGCTGGAAAGCTTACCAAAAAAAAGTTTATCAAAGCCTTTTACATATTTATTTCCTTTAACTTTTGCAACACTTCTGTAGGATAATCGAGACAGATATTTATTACAATCCCCATTTTATAGAGGAGAAAACTGAGACTTGGGCTAAATGATTTGCTCTAAATATCCCAGCAAGAATGTAGTAGAGTTAGGACTTTTGAGTTTTAGAATATATAATAATTTTACATAGCAGCATTATTCATGTTCTTCTCAGACTATTCAAGTTTGAATTTGCTGAACACATTCTAGATGGTGGTGGGTGGAGCAGTCAGAAATATTTGAAAGACGTCAGCTATAAATAATTCACAAAGTGTTTGTTTGGAATTGACTGAACAGATATACTCAAAAAGTTACTTGAAAACACAGCTTTTAAAATCAGTACATCTTCCTCTTTTCTGTTCAAATCTTACCCATTCTTTAAGATTCAGTTGATGTTAGAGTTCTCCCTCTTTTCTATAGAAAATCAATTTTAAAATCTCTTTTAATTATAAAGTTTTTGTAAGTATACCATGGTTTGGAATAAGCTCAAATGTGTCCATTTGATGCTTAACATGTTGCTTTCTATTAGTGACTTTATTTGTTATGTTTGTAAGTAGATTATCTAGAATTCCAACAGGTATCCCTGTGGGTATGATATTCTAAAACTAAGATCTCTAAGATGAGTCATAAAAGCAAGCATACACACACACACACACACACACACACACACACACACACACGTACATATACATGTACACATTTATGTTGGCTGTTAGTAGTGTAAAATCTAACTACCTTAAATAGCATCGTTTCCGTAGGAAATAACATACTGTTTTCCACTCATGGTATCTGGAAGACATCTGATAGATAAGAAGCTCTCCCTCCCTGTAACTACCCCTGAGGGATAAGGCAAAGATTAAAGATTATGAGGGGAGTCCATTAGCCAGGGGTCTTTGGGGCAGCTGCAGAATATGGCAGAGAGGGAGAGTTGCATAGAAGCTTCAGGAGCTTCTGAGTCAGTAATTCCTATTTAGGATTTACAGCAACTGGGCAAGGTGAGGAGAATCAGGTTATTTCAGTAGTCTGCTACTTTGATTGTGTACCCTATCAGTTTAAAAAAATAGCTTGTTTCACGGTATATGTATATTTCTTATAAATTATTTGCATGTCCCATTATACCAGTATGCTTTAAAAAATAATATGCACACACATAAAACAAATTTTGAGTGCATTTAAAAAGAAATGGAAATACAAGTAGAAGTTATATTCCTGCTCCCAAAATCCGTGCCCTCCCTTTGTAGACCACTGTGGAAGAGTACACTACTAATACCTGAGGCTCTGGAGGAAGGGGAATATCTTTCAAGGTAGTGTTTCTCAGGGTGTGGTCAGGCTCCACTGGCTTCAGAATTACCTGTGATATTTGTTAAAATGCAGATTGTTAGGACCCTACTTACTGAATGAATTATTGGATGTGGGGCCTGGTAATCTCCATTTTTAATAAATTCTTCAGGGAAGTTTTGTACACATCTATGGTTGATAGCCACTGTTGATGGGCATCTCTCTTTTCCCTTGGTAAGCCTGACTCCTTTGCATGATATTTATCATAAAATACCAAGATGTGTTATACCTGACATCCATGAAAGGGATTTGGGGGGATTATGAATCCCTACCCTCCTGTTCCTCTTGTGCCATAAAGGCAAAGATGTGTATATATGTGAAATTTTATGGGAATATGCTTTCCTTAAGTCATCATAGGGGTCTCTGGCCCAAAAAAAAGGTTAAGAACAACTGATATGAATTAATATTCAGCCTACCATTTGTCAGAGAAAACCATTATAAGATTCTTAACCCCAAAACAATATTGGGCACACTTTAATCTTTTTTAATTCTTTTTTTTTGGCAGCTGGCCATTGTGGGGATCCAAACCCTTGACCTTAGTGTTACCAGCACCACGCTCTAACCAAGAAAGCATTTTATTATAGTGCGAATATTAACTCTTATTTAGTGGTTATCTGAATGAATCAATTGAACATTTGGATTAGTAGAAAGCTAAATAAATAAAGAATTCAGTTTGAGACATTTAACTGAGGTGTCAGAGGGAGCCAAGTGGAGCTGTCTTTTGTAACTAAGGTTATTATAATGCATGTACTTAAACAAACACTGTTTAAAAACATTGTTTAATATTACACCTCTTTTATTGGGGGGGGAGGAACAATAAGCAAAAGGTAACCTAATTTTGCTTTATTGTGGGGAGGATGTTTTAACAGGCTTTTAAAACTTAATCAGTTTGTTTTATTGGAAAGATAAGTTCGTGGTAATAAATTCAAACAGTACAAAGGGGTATGCACTGAAAAGTGTGCCTTCTTCCCACCTAAAACTCCCTCTCCCTTTCCTCCAGAGGCAACAACTGCTAACAATTCCTGTGTATCTTTTCACTAATATTATTTACCTAGTCCTTTCTTCATTCTCCCCTCTCTCCCTCTTTTCCTTCCTAAAAATACCATGCTTTATTCACCTCAAAGTACATCTTGGAGATTGTTCCAAGTAGAGATGTACAGTACCTCATTCTTTTTATGGAGTTACTATATTCCATTGTATAAAGGGATCATAATTTAAGTAATATTGAGGGGTGTTTAATCTTTTGTGATTTATGTTGAATAACTTCTTACACTAACGTCATTGAGCCTTTGTAGAGTATATTGCTATAGACTATATTTCTAGAGTCTCTATAGAATACATTCCTATAAATGAAATTGCTGGTGTGTGCCTTTAAAAATTGATAGCTATTGCTAAAGTGCTTTTCAAGACCCTGTACTGTTTTAAAGAACCTAAGAGTACCTGTTTATTCATTCTTGTGTCAGCCGTGTATTACTGAACTTTGTGGTGTCTGATAGTCTGATAGTTAAAAAAAAAAAAAAAAAAGGCAAACAGAAGCTGAATTTGTTTTAGCTACTATTCAGAGCTTTTCTTCATTCTTATCAAATTTTCAATGACTCTTTTATGAGTTGGACAGCTGTAGCAGTTAGGATGGGGCAGGTTCTTTATGAGCCAAATGTTTCTGCCAAACAACATTGCTTCCAAGGCTTACTAAGTCACTATGACTGTCTTAAAGCCAGGCAGCCTCTGCTCACTACTTGCTTCCTAAAGCCCTAGGATGGGGGTAGGAGTGACCAAAGTGGGGATTCTGAAGAGAAAGAGCAAGATGTGATATCCCTGTCAATGCTAAAGGTTGGCGCCAATCCGACAGGGTGTTATTGCCCCCTCTTCACCCTTCCTTTGTACTCTGCCCTTCCCCTGGTACAGGCCACTGATGTTTGTTTTTGCTAGCATAGCCATCCTGGCAGTTTAAATTTATTCATCAAGCTCATACACACTAGCATTGTCAGTAAGGCTTGTTTTTAATACAATACAAATCAGCCCATTTGTTTTATCAGTATAAATCAAATAATGGTAAAATCAGAGCCAGGTATGCATCTTTTAGCAGTGTCTTCTGGCGTGCACTCTATGCTAGTAACCTTTCACCAGCTTTGTTTTATTTTACTTCCCTGTTTGCCATTTATATTGACTTCCTTATCTGTTCATTTTATCTTGTACATAGTTTTTATAAGCAGTTTCAAATCTCCTTTAGAAGTAAACACACTATTGATCAATAGGTAATAGCAAAATTTTGAACAAAGGAAAGGGAAATTGAAAGTTGAAAAAAATGCATTCGTTACCATTTAATTTGTAACTGCTTTGCTTCAACCATTTATGTAGACTGTTTCTATTAGTATTTGAACAAAATGCTATTGGTAGTGTCATGTTAATGTTTCTTTTGCCACTTAGTAGACTGACAGGAGCCACAGGCCAAAGACAATTCCAGAAAAGATGCTCAGTAAATAGTTTGTGGAATAAATGGACCATGTATCCATTCCTTTGGACTTATTTTCTTCTTGGTTTTCAAAACAGTTTCTTCTTTCTGGAACAATCTATAGTAACCTTCCAGAAACTGAGCCTCACTCAGGAATCCATCCTTATGTAGAAGATCATATGAGTTAGAGGGTCTTCAGGCCCTACCTTTTGAGAAGGTCTATGGACATATCACTCTGCTTTAGTTGGATTACAGTTAAGCCATTCAAACCAAACCTGAAGGAATGGCTAAACTGTTGACTTTGTAAAGGGTCTGATATATTTCAACATAGAACCATCATAATATCTATGGAGTAAGCCATACCTGTTTGTTTCTTTATATCAAGTTTGACCTGATCTCCCATTCTTACTTGTGCCAATATTCCTTTTGGTCTTACCTAGTTTTTCTTGACAGGTTGCTTGCACACATTTAGATGTGGATTTAGTCTGTGTGACTGTAACAGAGAAACTACCATTTTACTTCAAAAGACCTCCTATTAATGTGGTAAGTGTTACACTTTCCATTCTATATTTGAATCTGTAGAAATTCACATTGGCAAATTGGAAAATGAGAAGAATCCAGTGTTCTTACAGGGAAAAACAAAGTCTATGTAATAGGAGGCAGTTTTAGAAAAGAGGATTTTGGTTTTGTAAGCTGACTAAAAGGAGAAAGAAAGCTTAAAATAAAAAATAACCAGTTAATTATCAAGATGTTTTTGAAAGGCCTTAGCAACTAAGATTTATGAAGGATATGAGTATTTCTAAAGAGGGTAGCTGGTAATGATAGGCACTTATATCCTGAACATTGAATATTAAGCAGACCGAGCAGTCAAAAAAAAAAAGAAGGGAAAGGGGAAAAAAGAACAAAAACGTACAGGGTCCCTGAGGCACCAGCAAGCTAAAGAGGGACAGCAGGGAGCAGGTCCTGGAATCACCTAGGCATGGTCTTTGCAAAGTTAAAGTCTGTTGAAGCATGGTGATTCACACAAAAGCCCAGGGTTACATTTATAATAACCTAATAGGATGGCCATGCGTTCAGGGAACTATTTTGTTCTTCCCTGTGCTGCATAATTTTTCTCATTACCTTTCTATATAGTTTTCTCTTGTTTTGTCATACCCGTCATCTTCCATCTGTCATACCTTCTTCTAAGTCTCAATCCCCTCCCATTTTCATTATAAAGGTGATTTTTTTTTACACCAGTAACTATTTTGGTAGCTATGAGGTCATCACAGCTGTTAACTATTTGCTTTGCCAGCCAGATCCTAGTAAAAGTTAGGATGCTATTTTAGAATAATGGCTTCCAAAACTCTATTCAGTCTCCCATTCTCAAAAACTATTATTCAAGGAGAAAAGGAGTTTATCAAACAGTCCAAATTACATACCCAATTCTGTAAGAATTGGAAATTTATTTATTTTTCTTCAAAGTTGGGTAACTTTCCTGTTCTTTAGTCTCTGTCGAATCATAACTTTCTCAAATTTTGTTTCCCTTTGCTGCTGAGATATTGGCTTGATGCTGAGAATTAGGGGGAAACAATGAGGAAGCAAAACTGATCTATTTGGTGTGTAAAAATTGAATCCATTGTGGAAAAATTTACATTGGCTTATGTTCTATCCCTAAAAGTATGCTACTAAAACTGTGCTTGAAAAGTACCAAAAATACATAGTTGCATATTTAAAGTCATATATATAAAGTCATATATTTAAAACAGCTCTTTTCTAGTAAATACTGAGAGTACTACTAAACATACAACAGTGTTGGCTAAACCTAAATCATTGGTTCCCCATGTTGTTGTTACTTATAAAAAAGTAAATACTTAAAAATCCCCAAATCATCACTTTTTAGAGGATGACCTATGTTGTTCAACAGCTCATTTATCAAATGGGGGGAAATGAAGGCTAGTGAGAAGTTATTCTCTCTGTAGTCACAGGGTTATGACAGTCGTGATTGATTGGATTGCCTGTCAGATAAGGCCTCTGATGTGCCCCAGGTACCTGTGATAAAAGTCGATTATGACAGTCTTGGTGGCCTCACATATTGTTCCTCTCAAGGTAGCAATCTTTGCCTTTAGAAGTTTGCCTAACCTTTTTATAAGCCTCAAACTGCCAATTCAGGTTCTACATAAATAGCAACCCCAGAGTTAGGCACTGTAGCCACTTTGCAAGTTGCTACTAAACTTAAGACTTTTTCAACTTTTTCTCCACCTTAATGAACTAGGAAGGCCATTTTCTAGACAGTTTTGCCTGAATAAGTTCATATATGATACTGTATCCTTGGTTGGGAGGAGATAGTGCTATGTGATGCTAAGGCTAAGTCCATGGACTTGGACAGCAATGCACAGCACAGCACGTAAATTCCTCATGTCCCACAACAATGTTAAGATTCCCAGTGGCTGTTTTGGTGAGGGCTTTTGATTGGGTGTCTTATGAACGTGTCTTACTGTTCAAACCAGATTGTGAGCTTCTAGAGAGTACCAACTGTGTTATGGTCCTTTTTTAGTTACCCTAATATTTGCCTATAATGAGTCCTCCCTAAAATTTGTTATTTGAATATTTGTCTAACCTAGCGTATTAGGGAACAGCTTGGGGAACCTGGCCAAACTCTGCTTGTCATTAGTCATTAGCTGGTTGTCAGCATTCAGCAGGAAGCATATGCAGTGAAAAAAGGGGGGACACATTCTCCTCCTCATAAGGAGGAGAATGGCCCCTGTGACAGTGGCATTAGGACATCCCATTTCCCCCCTCCCTTTCCAATTCCATCTGGAAGTTCAGGAAAGCTGCTGCTGTTTGATGGATATTTTTGGATTAATTTCCACATTTTTCAATTTAAGAATACTGAAAAGTAAAAAATTTGACAAGTGAGAAGAATATGCAGTATTTAACACAGTGTCTGCTTTTTAAAAAAAAAAAAATCCGGTGTGAACATTTTACATATGTTGTTTAATAAAAACTAGATGATGAAATGGAGGGAAAGGCTGCACAAGATTATTTTTAGTCTTCATCCCGTATAGAAGTAAGCTGTGGTGTGAATTGGTCAGGAAGCAGAAAAGTCACTATTAATTTATTCACCTATTTTTTATTTAAGAGAAAAAGCTGGAAACATAAAGGTGCTCAACTTGTTGTTCAGGGTACAAAATAGTTATTGTATAGGTATGTATTATTTGTAACATAATATTTAATCTGAAAGCAGAGCTGTGTCTACCTTAAAGTATGGAAATATATTCAGTGTGAAAGCACAGAAAATATAGTGGGTTTAGATAACTGATTAGTCTTAAGTCTTGGTCCTTGCATGCTCCCTTGGCTTTGAGGATGAACTTGTCTTTGACCACGAGGCTGATAGGTTTATAAGCATCACTTTACTGAGCACATGAGAAAACAGCACAGATCTTAATTTGGTTAGGGTTTGTGCCCTTTTCTTTTGTTGTGAAAAGCAGGAGTATTAAGATAGGTAGTCTTCATTAGTCTTTTGCCTATAGTGTAGAAGCCATGTGAACATTATGTGAGCTCAGAAGATTGGGATTGTGCAGGAGGGCCCAGGAGCAAGAGCATACCAAAATGCTCCATTTGTATAATCTCCAGCTCTCATCTCTTTTGTCTTCACCACATGCTTAGGGCACCATAATTTCAATTATGCAGTTCTCTCTAAAATCTCTCATAAACCTCTCAAGTAACTTATATGGGAATCACAACTCTATCATATCATATACGTTTCTAAAAAATTGGATTCAACTCCTCTTATTGGAAAAGCAAATGACTTCTAATTATTTTTCAGTTTAAGCACTTTCATATGTGCTGTGGCTCAGCATCTTTGGGGTAAGGTGGAAATAAATTATCCCATGTGCAGGTAATGAAATTGAGTCTCAGGTAGTTTGTGGCTCACACAGTTAAGTGTCTCTCTCACAGGATTGATTAGGGATTTGTATTCAAAGCTTTGATTCCAAATCTACTGTCATTTCCTACTGGGAAGTGCTATTTAAAGTTACTTTATAGCAGAACTCTTTGTTAAGCACAGAATAATTTCATATTTTACAACATGAGCTTTATGAATTCAGGTTTTGAGAAGAAAGGATTTTCTTCTCATATCCTTACCTTCCCTTTGATTTTTTTCAATGTTATTGCCATTCAACAAAGACTTCAGGTTTATTGAGTTATTTTTACTGATTTTATATGTTTTACGCTGATGTTTTCCCTTTAGCACTTCCTTTAACACTAATCCATTTCTGTCTTTATGGTCTAATTAGTCCCCACTGAGAGATGTGAAGTAAATAATGTTGAAAGCAGGTAGTTCCTGGAATCCTGCCATATATACTTGATTTGGGTGTGAGTGCTCTACAAACTTTATTTTTGATCACACATGAACCTAAATGTGTTAAGTACTTTGTCAATCCCATGCTCGCATCAGTGCCAGCAAACTTGACAGTATCAAAACTTTCTGAGTGGCAAAAACAAACCAACCAACCACCAAAAATGAAGTTAAAAGACTAACGACAAACTGATGGAAATATTTTCACTCATGTCATAGACAAAAGGCTAATCCTTTTAATTTATAAAGAACACCTAGAAATTAGTAAATTTTTTAAAAAAAAAAAAGATGAACAATACCAAAAAAAATGGATTAGGAATATGAAAAAAAAAATTTCTCAGGAAAGGAAATTCAGAAAGTCCTTGAACATATGAAAAGAGGCTTAAATTCACCATAATAAGAGAAATTCACATTAAAACCATCTGAGTGGCAATACACTCTGTTCTAAGACCGTGGGAAAGCAGGTATCCTCACACTTTGCTTATAACACTGTAAATTGGAACAATCCCCATGGAGGCTGGGCAATTTGGCAACAGCTATAAAAATTACAGATACATTTAACCTCTGGTATAGTATATTAGTTTCCTGGGCCTGCTGTAACAAAGTACCACAACTAGTTTGCTTAAAACCACAGAACTTTATTGTCTCACAGTTCTGGAGGCTAGAAGTCTGAAATCAAAGTGTTAGCAGGGTCTGTTCCCTCTGAAACTTGTAAGGGAATCCTTTCTTGCCTCTTCCTAGCTTTTGGTGATTTGCTGGCAATCTGGCAATCCTTGACTTGCAGCTTCATAACTCCAGTCTTTGCCTTTGTCTTCAGTGTGCCGCCGCCCCCCACCCCCCCCGTGTCACTGTGTTTTCACATGGCCATCTTATAAGGACACCAATCATATTGGATTAGGGGCCTCACCTATTCCAGTATAACCTCACCTTAACTAATTACATCTGCAGTGACCCTATTTCCAAATAAGCTTTTATTCTGGTGTACTGAGGGTTAGGACTTCAACATATCTTTTATGGATAGGGACACAGTTCAACCCATAATACCCAGAAATCCCACTTTAGTGTTTAGTCTACAGATAAATTGAGACAACCCAAAGTCTATCAGTAGAGGCTTGGTTAGGTACATGCTCTATACCTCTACGATGTAATACTATGCAGCTGTGAAAGAATGAGGAACGTATGAGCTGAAGTGGTAAAGCTTTCAAGTTAGGACAAGAATGTAGCAGGCTACCTTTTGGGTAAGAAAGAGGAAAAATAATATATATTCATACCTGCTTATATTTGTATGAAGAAACTCCGGAAGAAGACATAAGAAATTAGTAAAAGTGACTATGGGAGGTAGGGATGGGGCAGATGGGAGCAGAGATGCAAGTAAGACTTCTTATTGTTTTCTTACGTTGTTTTGATTTGTGATTTGTGAACAAATTAGCTGTCTTAAAAAATGATGCACCAAAAGGGTGTCATCCTTTTGAATTCAGTAAAGAACTCATTTTTATGAAATTAACAGGGAATAAGTCCCAGTAATCAACTCCCTATTTTCTTCTCTTTCTCCAAAACTTTGCTTAGTACTTGTGATTTTATTTCCAATGTCACCTGCCCTTGGTAGCATCTTTATGACTTTTATTTCTCACTAGTAAAGAAATCTGATCATCCACCCATGGCAGTACCTTTGGTCAGACATGAGAACAAAAGCCAATCAGGCAGGCACTGTCATTCTTTATGAAGAGGCTATTATGAGCAATCATTTGATGAGCTTAAGGCAATTTGCATTAAAATGGACTTGGAAATAGAAGCCTAGGTAATGACTCAAATTTTGTCTAAAATTTTAAAATAAGGTGTTATGAAAGAAATATTCACAGCCTTCAATAACACGTTATCTTTAATTTCTCTTTGTCAGGAGTTTTCTTAGCAATTTTAAAGTGAACTTGATTAATGTACCAAGTTCAAAACCAGAAATTTTTTCTTAAATGATAATTAAGTTGATAATCATGTCCTTGTTTTTCTATCCTCCCCCACAAAAGGAGTTTTTATTTTGATCTGATCCCCATAAGGGTCTAGAAATTTAGATTTGGTCAGTTTGGAATATTTTGGGATTTGGTCACCTAGCTCTGTATATCATTCACATCTTTTATTTCCCTTCTTCTTTATTCTTCTGCCTTGGGTTTTAGTTTCACAACTAGAAGGATGACAAAAAGAAATATGTCAGATCCTTTGGCTAATTAGTAGTTTTGGTAAAAGAAATAGCCAAGGAGATAGTTGATAATATGGTTAAAGGGGTTGTTTTTGTTTTTCTGTGGATTACAGTTAACCAAATTCATCCTGTTTCCTTTTTTGATGGGTAATCCATAGTGAACAGCATTATTACATGACCTCTTTTCCATAAGCTGCTATTATTCACTCAAAATATAAATATATTACACACTTTTTGTGTAAAATGAAGTTGTGTGTTACAAAAAGGTGTCATGATACAGCTCTCAAGAAGTGTACAAGCTAGGTAGAGAGAATGAGGTATATATTTAACTATGGCAGACACAAAGAGTATCATCATAACAAATGTCATTCCCAGAAATAATCAACACAAGCCAAAGAATTGGAGATGGGAAAAAGTTGTCAAAAAAGGGGAGAGGGGAAGGTTGCAGTGTGGAAAATAGCATTTAAATTGCAACTAAACTAATATCAGATATGTACAGAAATCCAAAATGAAATTTGGGAGCCTTAAGGCCAGAAGAAAAGTTAAGGAAAGGAGAGATATGGGAATGGAAGAAAAGAAATCTGTGTTCAGGAAGGGAAAGTAGAAGGGGACTTTAAGGTGCACTTGAATTAAATCAAGGTAGATTGCCAGTTCTGGAGGAAGACCAGTTTCTCCATTCCCTGTAAATGTTCAGGATTAGGCCTTCAGCAGTCTCGGCTGGGCCAGTCCCAACACATCCTCTAGGTAATAAAAGCTCATTTGCCAGGCAGAGACTTGGACTATCCTGCCTGAACTGTGTCTACCATTCTTCCTTTCTTTGTTCATTCAAAAGACCACTGCAACCCAAGTGACTTTTGCAGTGTGAATCTGGTTAGCACCTCCATGCCCAAAATTCTTCAGATGCTTCTTGCCATTAGGAATAATCCTGGTCACCAGGTATAAAGGCTTGTACAATTGGCCCTTTCCATCCTCTTTGGCCTCAGTTCCCACCACAGGACTCCCCTCATTCTTTCTTCTCCAGCTTGATCTTCTCTGCATGTTACCATGTTCCAACCCCCAGAGCCTTTTCACATGCTCTTTCTTCCCTCTGAAAATGCTCCTTCCTCTACTATTTAACTACTTAATTTCTCCTTCACTCACTCCCAAACATCTTCTTGATAGTACTTATCACAGTTAAAGTTTTATATTTTGTGTGATTAATGGTCTCCCCCACTAACCTGTAAGCTTCTAGAAGGGAGGAACCATCTCAGCTTTTGCACACAATGGGCTTAAAACATATCTGTTTTGAATGGATGAAGATATTGAGTCACTCCTTAGGGAAGCTGAATAATGTAGTGGTCAATTTCAATCCCATCTCTATGACCTCCAGGCTTTCTCACCTGTGAATCTCTATGTATTAAGAGTATGTTAAATATAAGTTTCTTTTTCTCATGAAAAAGGCCAGGCTTATGGTGAGCTAGGCAAAATCGTGGAGGGCCCAGGCTTCTTTCATCTTTTTTATTGGGCAACCATAAGCCCAGCTAAAAATCAGGGGCTCTATTACTAAAGAAAAGGGGAGAACAGATATCTGGGCAATTAGTAGTCTGCCTCAGTGCCTTATAAAGTTATTGTGAGACTCTCTTAACACAGTGCCTGGCACAAAGTTATTTTCTCATTCAACATACATGTGATAAATTACCTGAGAGGCCTTCCTACCCCTGTTCTTTGGGCTTTTTCTAGCTCTTCACTTCTTTGTGTCTTTCTTCATTCTTTGTTCGAATTACTTGATTTATTGTGCTTGCATATTGTTTACCCTAAGTGTAGGAAGCACATCTCCATTTTCCTTTTGATAGTTTAGGGAGTAATAGCCCCTCTGCCACCCCACTGGGACTTTGCTCTCCTTAGCCTCTTCATAATTCCTATTAATTTAAAGTCAGCTTCCTCACAGCTAAAATAAACTCTTTTGATAAGATAGAGCCACAGATCCATTTTCTTCTCCTTGTGAATGGTGCCATTTGGGTGTGAATCTGCTTTTGTCTAAGGCTGTACCTTGACATGTAGCAGGGCCTGATGGTCAGGGGTGAGGGGAGACTTCTGTGAAAATTAAGTAGGGCAGTGTGTGTTTATCCTTGACACTTTTCTTTTTTTTTATTTCCTGTGAAGGCAATTGACCGAGGCCTAAGTTTTGAACTTGTCTATAGCCCTGCTATCAAAGACTCCACAATGAGAAGGTACACAATTTCCAATGCCCTCAATTTGATGCAAGTCTGCAAAGGAAAGGTATGGTATCCTAAAATTATGGAATTGTAGGGTGTTTTTCGCATCTTTTAGATCATTATTAATACACTGGGATTATCAAACCATATCTTTTTCCTTAAAGCAGAAAGTTCTCAAGGCACAGGAACAAATTCTCCCATTTCCATGAGCTCTGCAAGTTTTAAGGAAAAGAAAAACATCGAAGGATAATATAAGGGGGGGGAAGATGTATTGAAAGCCTTTGTCTTTTGATAAGGAATTTGCATTTTACCTACTGTGAAAAGAATAGTTCAGATAATTATTTGTCATCAGTGAGTTGAATTAAGGTTATATGACCTCTTCAACTAGTTTTTTAAGTTTTATTCATCTTTACTAAGATTTGCTTGGAAAGCTTATTCTGTTTCATATTATAGGCTGCCTTTAGCTTGACATGAAGTTTTTCATTTTTTCACTTTAAGTGTTTACCTTATCTTTAAAAAGAAATTGGTATTTGAGCCTTAAATGATAAAGTGTGATTACTATTTATTTGTATTATAAGACTCATTTTTTTTTTTACATTTATCTAAGACTGATATTGATCCCTTTCTATTTTGTAGAATGTAATTATATCTAGTGCTGCAGAAAGGGTAAGTCTAGCATGAAGTACTCTATTTCTACTTTTCAAATTTAAGAACTTTGCAGAGTTTCCAGGGGAGAAATTAAAATAGTAATGTAATGAATATTTATTGCATGTTTTTTATTTTAACTATGCGTTTGCTCATTGTGATTGCTGAAGTGTAAAATTTATTCCCATTCCTTTTGGGCTTTAAGTTTTGTTTATATAAATAGTTTTTCCTTTATACTGTTACAAAATGCTTTTCAAGTTTCTTTTATATTTTCAAAGACTTAAGAACCCTTCAAAATTATAAACACTTAAATGTATGCAATTGACTTCCTTATTTTTGGATTCTTAAGTATCCTATTAATTTACTGCAAATGAAGTCATTGAAATGTTATGCATAACTTCTGTCATATCTATTTTTTGTTCATTTTATTTTAGCCTTTGGAAATAAGAGGGCCATACGATGTGGCAAACTTGTATCCTTTTCCGAGTAAGAATTCTTAAAATTTTCTTTTAGGAAATTGGGAATTTGAAGTGGTATTATAGTTTCTGGGGATTGGGGGTGGTGGGCGTTTGGCAGCTGACCAATATAGGAATTGAACCCTGTACCTTGGAGTTATCAGCACCATGCTCAAACCAACTGAGCTAACCAGCCAGCCCTGAAGTGATTTTATAGTTTAACAAGATATTTTTCTCAACCTTTGTGGTGAGTTTACCGGTTAATAGCTTCAGAAACAAATTGCATCAGTTTGTAGAAAGCTTCATCCTTCTGTTTTTTTGGCTTAAGCATGAAATAGAAAAGGGGGAACAAGGGACTCTAAGATAAAAGCTTAGAATTAAATGAGTCTTCTCAGATGCATGTTCTAGTTGGGCCACCAACTCCTGTAGAATTAATTAGTCTTTCTCTCAGTGCGACCAGGTGAGCTGGTATTTTCAGTTATGCTTGTGTTAGTCTCTTGTCCTTGGCTGACTCTGAGTTGAAATCTTTAATGGCCCCCACCAGAGGGTTGCTGTTTGGGCTCTCTGAAAGTGAAGCCAAGGCTGCAGTGTCTATCAACTGCCGAGCAGCACTTCTCCACGGAGGTGAGCACGTTCTTTCAATGAAAACTGAATGGTCATTTTAGAAGCAAGTCATTTTTATCAAACAATGAGCTATATCTCCTTTTATTATTCCTACCCTGCAGAGTTCCATTAGGGTCATCTTTTCTCAACCTGTTCTAACCATACCTGTTAATGCTTTCTCATTCTCGCTTCAGGCTTTACTTTGTGTAATTTGTGGAATGAATATAGTCTGCATGACATAAATGAGTATCAAGTGTGTTTTTTTAAGCTATACATGTGTGCTCCTACCCACATTTTTTTTTTTTTGTCTTTTTCCGTGTCCGGCAACGGATCGCAACCCTCCGTGTTGCCCCCGTACCGGACCAGGACCGGCAACGGGATCGCAACCCTCGGCGTTGCCCCCGCGCCTCGCTCAGCCAGTGAGCGGGAACCGGTCTGTATGTGGGATCCAAACCCTCGGCGGGAGCGCCTCCGCGCTTCCCAAGCGGCGCACTAGCGCAGTGCGCCACCGGGCCGGCCCCCTACCCACATTTTGAAAAGGCTTCTGATCTCCATTTCTCCTCCCTCTATTCCAGAGGGGCATGCTTTTCCCATTGAAAAATCACTGTTTTAGAGAACTGAAATGTTAAAAATATATATTAAACAATTTATTAGGATAACAAAAACAGCAAATACATTTTTAAAAACTCAACTAACAAAACTCAGTGTAACTTTTGCATTTATTATGACTCAGAATGTTTCTTTGCTCATTTTTATTTGGTCAAGTTTATGCAGATTGTACATTTTTTACTCACATTTCACTTATGTATATGTACCTCTTCACCTTGATTCCACTACTGGAACTCACTGAATTTCTTATTTGTCAGATGATAGAAGTTGAACTAGAAGTGTTTGGTATGCCAAAACTTTGGGATATGAAAATGAAGTGTAAAACAAAAACCTTACACTTTTGATCTGCTGTTTTGTCTTTATTCTCTTTGTAATTTTAACTACTAGTTGTGGTGGTTAAGAAGCAATTTAGTTAATGTCACCCAGATGAATTTTGAACTTCAGAATAGGTTGCTATATATAGACTAAGTTATTTGTCTTATGAATAGCTAGGTTATTAAGAGCTTGTTTTGTCTAGGTTTTAATGATATGATTTCCGCTTGAGAGAACTGCTTACTGTATTGGTTAACTGTGAGGTAGATGATTTTTCTTTTAGTTACAACATTGTTTGAGATTGTTGTGTTATATAACCTAGACCCCATCACATAAGCTCTGTGAGTGAGCAAATTAAAGGGAATTTTTATCAAGATTTTCTTGAAATTAGGGGACACTTGGTTCACGTTTTGGTAGTTCTGCCACTATTTCTGACTATTTTAAATGGACGTCAAGAATCGTCAAGGTTTTGGATTACATTTGGTGTTCCAAAATAGACTAAACAAGAAAGGGAAACTGAAAATATATGTGTGTGTATATATATATATATAAAATAGGGGAAAATATGAAGTTCTGCATTTGAATTCTAAAAACTCAGCTATTCAGCATATGATATATAAAGTCAGGCTTTTATAGAAGATAAGCTAGAAGAAGACTTGTGGACTTTAGATTTGCCCCAGTGTGCCTAGGACAGTCCTAGTTTATGCCTGCTGTTCCTATAAAATTATTAATACTTCTGTTCACTGAAAAGTGTCCCAGTCTGGATGATGAATTATAGTTTCCCTGCTTTTAGTTGACATTAGGATTAGTATTTGACAGTAGCTTGATATGTTCCTAAGATTGCTATTTTAGCTTAGTTACATTAGAAGAAACAAAGGATTCTGAGGCCAGGGGATTCCGAATTTCATTATGACACAGTCACTGATGGTATCTCAGCTGGCATCTGTGTCATCCTGAGTGCCACATTTAAGGACAGCAGTACACTGAAGCACTACCAGAAGATAGCTAATAGGTTCGTAAAGGGTCTGGAAACCTCATGATGAGAGGAATCATTGAAAGGAATGGATGCAGGGCAAGCAGAAGACCTGGGACACATAGTAACTGGCTTTCAACATTGGAAGGCTTACAACAGGGAATCAGAATTAGAGAGCTTCTGTGGGGTTCCAGAAAATGAATAGCAGTTCTGAGGGGGTTGTGGGAAAGGATAGAGGACAGAGGTTCAAGGTCAGCGTCTTCAGCCTATGATTGACAAGTTTGGTGTCCTACATCAGCCACTGGACCAAACTGGACCTTTTAGGGACACCTGCCTTTAAAAGACCCTAAAAGAATTACTTTAACTGTTAACTGTAAAAGTCTTGTTCAGTTGTTAACTGTAAAAGTCTTGTTCAGTTGTTTATAATCTGTCATCTTAGATTAAGGAGTAAGTATTTATGTGATGAAAATAGTAGAGCATTTCTGAGATGGAACTAAAATAATTTTGAAACTAATGCATTTTGTTTTGTTACAAAGTGCTGATTTTCACAATTTTTATGTTTTTATTCATTCAGCTGATTTTTAGGCTAACTCAGAATCATAATGATATAAATAAATAGAAATGCAGCGTTTTTCATTTGGGGGAATAGAAATCATTGACAATTTCTATTTTGAGCTTCCCTCGAGTTGGCATTTTAATGACCTTGAGAGCAGTTTTGTTCCTTTTATAAATTAAACTATTTTTAAATAAATGGCAAAGAGTCAGTAGACTTGGTAAGTTAATCCTGATAAATGTGAAAGTAATGCTTAACTCTTTAGAGTTTACTTTACTTTTATTACTTGAAATAAGAAATAATTTTTAACTAAATTTCTGTTCATCAAGTTCTTTTGATTTTACCTCCTTTGTGGCTAATGGATATCTCTCTCCTTCTACATAATCCCTTCCCATTTCCTAAGGACAAAGTTTGAATCTCTTTTCATGACACTATGGCCTTTCATAAGCTACCCTTCCAGCCTCATTTCCCCCTCATTTTTTCACTCTCCTCCTTCACATCAGCTGTGTTGTCCCTAAACATTCTTACCTAGGTTCTTACCTTTGTCTCCATGCCTTTGCAAAGAATACTTCCTCCTCCTTTTTTTTCCTTTTTCCCCTATTCCTAGTGGTATCACCTTTTTATTATACTTTATTGGTTCATCCAGGCAGTCAGTTCTTGTGGGTGCCTCCATTCCTATTATATCTGTTCTTAATGTGCTTATCCAAGTGTATTGTAGGAAAAAGCACTGTCTGTTAGGTATCTTTATATCCTCTGTATATAATATTATGCCTGGCCTATTAGTAGGTTTTTAGCAGAAATTAGCTAAATTTAAGTTGAACTCTGCTGCCAACCTGACCTAAGCATCTAATAATCCCTATTTTTCTTTGTCTGTTGTCACCAGTATATAAGGGATCAATAAGTGTGTGAGCTTGATTTTACCCATTCACTCAACAAGTATTTATTGAACACCTGTTACATACCCAGGCCATTGTTGGGTGTTGGCAGTATAATACAGGTGGTTCTTCAGAGGTACATTGATGATCTAGTGGGAGAGATACAATATATGCTACAAAATGAGGTGAGTACACACACCACCATGGGAGCAGTACAATTGACTGTTGTACAAGTATTTGCTCTCTTGATTCATCTGTGTTTCTTCCACAAATAAAGCATCAGTTACACCAGTTTCTGTGACTTGGGTTCTGGCTGCATAAGATGCTGTGACAGAACATTAGAGATAGCCCTGCCCTGTAGTTTTACCCTTGAGGTTATCCTTAGATGAGAATTAGATGTTAGTATCTTGGGAAAAAAGATAGTGACAGTAAATGGCATCAGCACCCATACCAGTTCATTATGGTTTTACCATTCACTAGTGCTGTAAGCCAAAGTAATATAGTGGTACTTGTTAAACCAATTCTTTTAAATTATGTCTTAACTTCTAGCACTATGGTTTCCCTGTTTGTTTTATAGAAACTAGAAAAACGGCTTTTGGAATTATTTCAACAGTGAAGAAACCTCGGCCATCAGAAGGGGATGATGATTCCCTTCCAGCTTGCAAGAAAGCCAAGTGTGAGAGCTGAAAAGAATGCCCTTCCCTCAGCACTCCCCTCTTCCCTTGTATAGTTCGTCAGCCACAGCAAAAATAAAACCTTGTGGGATTTACTGTTTTCATTCGGAGCTAGAAATCAATAGTGTACAAAAACAGTTTACATTCCAGCCATTAAAACAACAAACAAAACCTAGTGAAGCATTAAAAAAAGAAGGCTGCCAGCTTAATGAATTTAGCTGTGCTTCAAGAGAAAAGCAAAGACTATGCTTGTTGTAAGTGATGAATAACAGCAGGTATATTTGAATAAGATGTTTCAATATTTCAAGAGACTCTTTAAAAATGTTTCCTGTTCACTTAAAAACTCATGCTTACTAATTTGCTTGATATAAGTGACTTATTATTTTTTAATCTCACTATTCAAGAAGTGGTTATTTTGAGGACTATTAAAACTTATTTTGAAGGGGTGACTTATTGATCTATTCTTTTTTAAGCTGCCTTTTCATGTATTCATCAAGTCAGTATTCTTTCTAAAAGGAAATGCTATAAAATTCATGGAAGGAGAGGAGATGTGCACGTAAAATTATACTTGTCCTCTTCCTTACTTGGCCTCTTCCTTCACTGCTGCTTATTTCCATGATGTCTCTGAAATAGCATTCCTTCCTTTTCATTGGGAACCCTGAAAACCTGCTATTGATTTTCCTAATAGCTGTATTTAAAATATCAAAGCATCAGACTCAACCAGCTTTGGAAATATTTTTTTTTTGGGGGGTGGGGGGCTAGTCAGTACAGGGATCCAAACCCATGACCTTGGTATTACAAGGCTGTGCTCTAACCACCTGAGCTAACTAGCCAGCCCTGGAAATTTTTTTTTTTTTAACAGCAAATCATCATGTTAAGTAGAAGTAGCCTTTTTTGCAAATATCTGCATTTATTATATATTGAAGTAAGGGCTCCAAAACACAATGGAGTAGAACAAAAGATATAATTAAATAGAAAAAACTTTTTAATGAGAAAAAACACTGTTCTGAGGGTAAGAGAAAAGTTTTTTATCTTTTTTTTTTTTTTGGACAGCCAGCTGGTACGGGGATCTGAATCCTTGACCTTGATGTTATCAGCACTATGTTCTCCCAAGTGAGCTAACTGGTCAGCCCTAGATAATTTTAAAAAGAGACAGCTTTATACCAATTTTACTTATGAATATAGATGCTTAAATAAAATATCGATAAAGAGAAACCAGTATAACAGCATGACCAGGTGAGATTTATTTCAAGAATGTAAGGATATTTGAGTTCTGAATGTAAGAATATTTCAGTTCTTTTTATGCCATGTGCTTTATCATGTTAATAGGCCAAATGAAAAAAATCAGAATCTTAGTAGATGCGAAAAAGACGTTTAGTAAGATTTAAAATCCACTCTTGATTTTATTTTATTTTTTATAAGATGACCGGTAAGGGGATCTTAATGCTTGATTTGGTGTTGTCAGCACCACACTCTCCCAAGTGAGCTAACCGGTCATCCCTATGTAGGGATCTAAACCCGTGGCCTTGGTGTTATCAGGACCACACTCTCCCAGGTGAGCCACAGGCTGGCCCCTCCACTCCCAGTTTTAAAAATAGCAAAAATAAAAATGGTTGGTAAAATACAAGTAAAAGAATATTGCTCATGTACATATATATGCTCATATTTATATTTTGTATATATTAAGCATGATGGTTCTAAAAATAAAGAATTTTCAATGGACTTCCACCTGGCCAATTTGATGCATGAGCCTACCCCATTCCCTCTAAAGCTCTGATGGCCACTGCTGCCAAGCCCACACACCAAGAGTCTGCCACTTGTGTGTCAGTTTGCTTCTGCTTTCACCCCACTTGAATTCACCAAAAATCAGCTGTGTTTATTCACAGGTCTGTTTATGCCAGTTGTACTTACTATTGCAAATTGTATAAGTTAATTTAAAAATTGTGAAAATTGATGAACTAAGAGGGGTAAAAAAAGAATTCTCAGGAAAACTAAGTTGATGCTTTGGAAAGATTTGGAAAAGGTGAATCATTAAACAGAACCACTGTCAAATTAGGTGTGAGCAGAACAACTTAAGATTTGGAGGTGATCCAGTAGAAATTCTATACTCAGATTGCTTCACTAGAGTGTTCTCTGTCTAAAGAGACTAGAAATAAAGAAAGCAAGATTGCTTCACTAGAGTGTTCTCTGTCTAAAGAGACTAGAAATAAAGAAAGCAACTTTGGATCTCCCATCAGTACATCCATACTCCCAAAAACTTTGGTCTTTCTTTAAAAGTATTTTAAGCCTAAAATGTTTAAGGGGATATATGTTCAGTCTTTTATGATGCCCTTCCTTAATCTACTTTATGAATTAACTATGTACTAGCTTCAATGGTACCAGATATAATATTGAGGATTTTCATGTTATAATAGAAAAGGGTAAAATTATTTGCAGATATGACTGCATAATTTGATACCAACCTTATAAAAACTTCTTTAAATTTAGTCTTCAGAAATAACTGATTAGGCATAAAGGCTGCATGGATAAGGATATTTGCTGCAACATTATCTAAAATAATGGGAAAATGGAAACAACCTAAATGCCCAAAAATGACTGGATTAGTTGCATATTGGATCCATTGCATATTGAAACAAAATAATACCTTCTTTAAAAATGTCTGGAATTGTTCAATTGAAAAAGTTACAAAACTAAATGCACAGCACCCATATACATTGTGTATACAAATAGAAAACCATGAAATTAGGATTATTGATGTTTGCTTTCTTCATTATTCATTTCTATATTGTCTTAATACTTAATGAGTATGTATTGCTAGTTCAAGAGGAGAAGAAATTTTTGAGGCTGGGAGTGGCAGAGTAAAGGCAGTGTGATAGACGTTATGACACAGGGAAAAAAATAAAGTACAACAAGAGCACACCTGGGGAGAACTAACCAAATCCAAGGATTCAAGGATGGCTTTCTGGAGAAAATACAGCTAAACCAAAGGGGAGGGATGAGGAGAAATTATGCAATAGGATAGGGTAGGCTGGGGTGGGAAGGAGAGCCTGCCAGGGAGCTGGCACAGTATGTGAAAACAATAAAGCAAGTGCCTGGATTTTTTAAGGAACTGAAAATTCAGTAGAGTTAAAATTTAGAATTTGGCTAGGAAAGTAATAAAAGATAAGAATAAAGTTAACAGCAGCCAAATTTTAAGAATTTTATAAGATATGTTAAGGATTTTCATTTCATCCTGAGAGAAATGGGAAGCCATTGAAGGGTTTTAAAGAGAAGCGTGGCTTGATCAGATTTGCATTTTTAAAAAGTCACTCTGGCTGCAACTTGAAAAACAGACTGAAGGTAAGTAAACCTGGAGGCCCGTAGCCCAGCCAGGGCTGTTGGCATAATCCAGATAAGTAACAGTGATCTGAACTGGAGGAGAGACACCTGGGATTGGAGAAGTGGACAGATTACAGAGCTACTTAGGTAATATTCCTGGTAAGACTTAGTGGTTGAAAGGGAGGGCAAGGGAAAGAAGGTCAAGAACAACATTCAGGATTCTCCATTGGCCAATGGGATGTGCCAACAGAGAGAGTGAACACAAAATGAAACATTGTGGGCAAAGGAATCTCAGTGAGAAGGCAAGGAGCTTATAAAAAATTGACTGTGTGATAGAAATTTGGAATTTTTCCCTGAAGTGTTTATCTTATCCATTAGCAGACATAAAGAAGAGTTGGTCTTATTCTAGTGGGATTTATACCAATTTGTCTCATGCTCTCTACCTCTTTATTAGTGCAAATATTTATATGTGGCAATGCAAAACTTTTCAACTCTTTGCTCTCTTCTCCTTTACCCTCTGAGCTCTTTTGGGGAGGAGGACTTGAGGAAAACACCATAAGGAAGGAACTTGGTCACATAATAACGTGTTTTAAGTTATGCCCTGGAGACATCAGTACTAGCAAGAGAAATGTTATCTCTGTGGTAGGTGTTTTATTTTACTTGGAAGAAGTTTTAGGGGTCTAACAGGCTAGAGCCAGTATCCTGTGGGGAAGGCAGAAGAATGGCAAGACGGGATTGGGAGGGAGGGAGAGAACAGATTGAAACACCCAGTGCCTGTGCCAGGTGAACTCTATAGATGGGTAAGAGACAAGATAGAAAAGGTACAGAAATATTTCACACCATCGTCACAACTCCATGTGTCCATGACCAGATAACTAGAAGACTTTCTGGGTGTGGACTATGCTTATGCACGCTCCCAGAATGCTAGTGGCATATCCAAGAGGTTATGCATATGACCCCATGAAGTGAATCTTGGGGGGGGGGGGGGGG
>NW_007727777.1:273190-344263 GCF_000696425.1 Galeopterus variegatus
GGGGGGGGGGGGGGGTGGTACAAGTGTCAGGTGTTTCACATCAGCCTTCATTTGGCTTTCATATATTTCCTCAAGCGCCAAACATTTCCCATATCCTTGCCCTTTCCTGTGCTCTTCCTGCTGTCCGGAACACTCCATGCTTGAATAACTCCAGCTTATCTTTCAGATTCATTCTAAAGGTCACCACCTTCAAGAAGCCTTTATAGAAACCCTCTCCCCTCACCAAATTATATGCCTCCCCATCTCAGACACTCATAGCACTCTGTTTTTTCCTTTACTATACTTCACACAAATTGATACTGTATATTTTTTTCTCCTTATTTAATATTCATCTGTTCTATGAGGACAGGACAGAAACAATCTATCATTCTCACCACAGGTTTTAGCATCTGGTCTAGTACCTAGCAACAAAAGAGCTCCTACTGGAGATCAAAAATTATTGACCTGACAAAGGCCTCTCTTGGGAGGCCTTTGGTCCTGTCAGGCCCTGTTCACGGTAATCCTCTGATTACAGTAAACCGCTGAGTTCTGGCCCTGATGGGGTTAAGGAGAGCTTGTTTAATCTGCAGTAATCATTCTGCCCACCAGGGGTCTCTTTCTCCACATCATTGAAACCTAAAGAACTTAGTATTTTTTCAGCTCCTTTGCATTTTGATGGCTCTCAGCCTTGCTGCTCAGAATGTGGTTGTGGCATTCCAAGGCCTCCACATCACTGGGAGCACTTCAGAAATGCAGAATCTCAGGCCATACCTGAGACCAGCTGAGTCAGAGTCTGCCTTTTAATAAGATCCCCAGGTGATCTGTGTGTACAGTAAATACTGAGACTGCTGTTGTACACTGCATTTGAAAAGGGCTGTTGCACAGGATTTTTCTGATCTGCAAAACTTGGAAGACAATGAAAAAAAAAACCCCTCCTAAATTGGCCTTTTTCACATGGGACATTCCCACCATACTTACACAAAGACTTAGAGTTTAGAATTTGCTTTTATTATGAATATAAAATATACATACAACACAATGTACATTTACAGATTTACAGCTTGCATTTCCTCTCATCTTTTTTGAGCGAATTCATTTCTGCACGGCCCCTTTGGCCACTCCTTTTAATTCCCTGCACTTACACTCACGACGTTCTCTTCACCCAGCAGCTGCGTGACTTGGTAAAAAACAAAGCAAACCAGGCCCAGGGGTAAGATGGCTGGCCCTACTGTCCTCCCCACAGAATCTCTTTCATTCCATTGTTTGCTTTCCTGTCACTACACGCCTTCAGTTGCTTTACTCCAACCTCAGCACTAAAAACTCAGGAGAAAAGAGGGCTGCAATAATCCCCTTTCTCTCTTCAAAACACCTTGAAATATCTCACGTGAGAGGTGACAGAACAGGCGCTTACAGCATTGCTCATTCACATGGCACAAGAACTGTCTACGGGAAGGCTCTGAATGTTTTATGCACAAAGTAAGCTTTGCTCACCAAATGGACGGGCATGAAGGTCTGAACATGAGTATCGTCAAAGTAAATAAATAAACAGGAATAAATAGAGTTTTGCTAAAGGAAATTTAAATACCTAGAATCCTGTGCTTTCTCAAACCAATAGGTATATCTTCACAACAGGTTGATAAACAGAAGCTGGATTTTATGGCTAGTTGCTCGTCCTCAGGGCTATGCCTTCACAATGCCAGTGAACAGCTACTGATGAGTCTGTCATTCCCCTTAGAATGTAGCTATGCGAGAGGATTTGTAGGAGTTCTCTTTGAGGCTGTCGAATATTGCTTTAGTTCCATTCTGCCAGTGTAGCACCAGATCCACTGGGGTCTTCCCAGCCTAATCAAAAGAGATGAGGAAACTTGACTTCCAGGTGGGAGGCATCTGTACATTCACATTCTCTCTCTGTGTATGTTTAATGACATAAGGGGTAGGTGTGTGTTATCAAAGTGTTTAATGGTTCCCACTATGAGTGATTTGCAGTTTATATTCAAACCAGCCCTTCACTGTTTCTCATTGTGGATGTGTTTGGCATTTTAGATCAGTATTTTTTTCCCCCTTCTGGGCCTATCCCAGGTGTTGGTAAAATTCCTAATCCATGCACACTAAATGAAAAAAGCACCCAAGTCATTTTGAAATTCACAAAATGCCTCTATCCATCTCCAGTATCCTGCAGAATGAGCTCTGGGAGGTGACAGTGTCCCTCTTGGTCAAGAACCAGTTCCTATGGGCCGGCCCGGTGGCGCACTGGATAGTGCGCCGCTTGGGAAGCGCGGCGACGCTCCCGCCCGAGGGTTCGGATCACACGCACCCAAAAAAAGCTAGTAGGGAAACTTGCCAGAATTTGAACCCAGATCTGCCAAAACTCCAAAGTCAGACCATAATTGTGTCTCCCAGTGTGTAAATATCTATCAAATACTTTGTGCACATGTGTGAACATGCCAAACTTTGAATGATTTAAGTATAACCTGTATTTTAATACTTAGGACAGCATCATAAAATTAATTTCTAAATGAATATTGAAATTTATCCAGTTTCTATGTTTAGCAATTGGTGTTAATTTACCTCTCATAAGTGCTAGAAAGGTTCTACAATACCTCCTCCAGCCCTTTTATACTATTCAAGCTTTTTATTAGCCCTAATGTTGATTGCCTTCCCAGGGCATCTACTAGTTTGAGTATAATTTGTCTAATTAAATTTAAAGAAGAGATGTTTCAGGGAGCACCATTTCATCATTTCCTCTTAAACTCTATGCTGTGGACTTTAATGAGGACCTAAACCCCATCTTAACCCAGCCTTAGTTTCAGCACAGATGAGCTGTGCTTGTTAAGACAGTCTTCAGTTGTCCCTAGATTGATTTTTTTAAAAAGAAAAAAAAACTGGTGGTAAATGAGCTGCTTCAACACATTGGCTTAAGTACTCAGGTACTGCTTGGGTACTAATACTGCTCCTGGGAGCAGATTTTTCACACCTCAGAATTTACATGTGCTTGGGCTGGCCCGGTGGCGCACTGGAGAGTGCGCCGCTTGGGAGCGCGGAGGCGTTCCCGCCGAGGGTTCGGATCCCATGTGGAGACCGGTTCCCACTCACTGGCTGAGCGCGGTGCGGGCGCAACACCAAGGGTGGCGATCCCATTGCCGGTCAGTAAAAAAGACAAAAAGGAAAAAAAAAAAAAAGAATTTACATGTGCTGTCCCAGGAAATTTATTTTTTCTTAGAGTTATGTCAATGATGTGTGCAAATACTGATTTTAGAGACCAAATTTTTATTTCTTTTATGCATGTCTCAAGATATTTACAATTAAAACTATGTCACCTCTCAATTCTTGTCTTAAGATATAAGTCCTACATTTTTTCATTTCTATTTACTCAGAAGTGTCTCTTTAACCTAAAGATTGCAAACTGGCAGTTTTGAGCTATAAATCAGTCTCGAGACCTGTTTTGTTTTGACCTAAACAGAGTTTAGACTTTTGTTGTGGTTTTTGTTTGTTTTTTAGGTTGGAATTAATCGTCAACAGTGGGAAATCAAGAGATTTCCCAGCTGAATTTGTGACCTCTATGAGAAACTAGAAGAGTTGACAACAAAGTACCTGTGGTTCCACAGAGCAACGATGGACTGGGTTGGAGAAAATCTACCACCTTTAAAAGAGTTATGTGCACCGCAGCCACCCATTTCTGTCATTTATGTGATTTGCCTGGCTCTTATGGAAATTTGAGTTAGTGGCCCCTGTAACCTCTCTTTCTCAAGGAGAACTAATCAGTAAACACGAATACAGAGTTTTGGACAATGATAGAATATTTTATGTGGTTTCCAATCCCCTTCAAGATGACATCAATAGTTTATGGGTCTTTCTGGAGAACATCAATCCATTAGGTCAATAATGTTAATAGTTCCAGAACCCTTATGCTGGATCTGACTGGTAATTTGGAGCCATAAGACGTATTTGTATAATTTGGGCTATTCTTTCAGAAATTCCTTGTATTCCTCTCTATTGAAATTTATCTCCTGATTTTCTTGCTATTTACAGTCTCCCCAAATCTGTATGCTATTTATCTTTACTGCTAATGTTTCATTGCCTGAAAAAGAGAAATCTTCATATTTTCTGCAGCTTTGGAGATTTCAATGCATCTACTCTTTTTATGACAGTTTTTAAAAGTATTGGATAAGACCAATCCCAATATCTAGCAGGAGGGAACCCTGATGTTAACGCTTTCCAATCCCAAGCAGACTCCATTCATTGACATCCTTCGTTCCTATCACCAAGCCAGATTTTTTTAAATAATAAAATATTCCTCTCAGTCTCAGAGTAACACAAATAAGGGAATTTTGGGATTTTTTTTTTTTTTTTTGGAAGGTAATTCTCCAAAAGCTTCTTCAAAATTATTTCTTCAGTAACTTATGCCCATTCCTCCAGATGATATTTTTTAAGCTTATATTAGATGATGTCTGTCTGGGAATTGGGACCATGAGGAAAAGTTGGTTACATTCCCTGCTCACAGATGAAGTTAAATTAATATGTACTTATACAAGAATTTTCAGGCCCTAAATATAGGAAATTATTTTGAGAGATGTGCAGATAAACCAAAATAGAGAACGGATGGGAATTATCTGAAACATATAGGCAAAAGCAGGGCTACCCCTAGAAGAAAGTAATAACATTGTAAGGTGGGAAGGGCCATTCTGAATTACTCAAATTGGATATTGATTAATTTTAGTTTATTGGCTGCACCAACTGACCACTGTGAAATTTTAGACTATTTCAGGAATGGTGGGTGTCTTTATTCCTGTCTACACCCAGCCTTGCTCAGCCAGGAATGGCCAAAGCAGGTTGAACTTCTCCAACTTGTGTTTGTGAAGGTGAGCAATTTTGGCCATCTTTTATTTTCAAGGCCAAATTTTGGAAGAATTACTAGGCACTGAAGTCATAGGAGTAACTATGGAGGAAGCCCATAGCTTCCCCCATCTCTGACCATGTGACCTCAGTCCTTGCCAAGGTTAACAGTGTCCTTATGGAAATGGGCAGGGGCATTTAGACCCCTTTTGATGAGAAGACCCCCAAAATAACCATTGTGGAAAGCTTTTCAAGTATTCAGGGAAATGCTTCTGGAAATTAGAAAGCCCCCAAGCGGTGCCCTTGTTTCAAGCACTTACACAGTTCTTGATGTTGAGGTCGGCGCCATACATAATCAGGAGTCTGATCATCTTATAACGATTTAGTCTCACGGCATCATGCAGGGGGGTATCTCCTTCCTAGAGAAGCAGAGTAAACAGGTTAAAGGGGGGTCCGGAGCCAGGAAGTGGGTGTGGCAAGGGCACCCCAAATAAATAAGCAATGAAGCTTTTGGGAGGCCACTCACTCTGTCTTTGGCGTTGAGGTCCGCCTCACAGGCGATGAGGTGCTCTGCACACTCGTAGTGGCCCGTCCTCACTGCCACGTGCAGCGCTGTGCTGAGCAACTAGAAAATTGGAAAACGCTGCCGATTCACTGGGAGTGAGGACAGAGGCTGTCCCAGACCCCAAGTCACGTGCCGAGGGGGGTGGGGGAGTGGCCACTCTGGTGCCCCCACACAGCACGGGCTTCCAGGTGACTTCAATCGGGTTAGGAGAGGAAGAGGAGGGGGCGGGAGGAAGAGGAGAAATACCTTATCTCGAGCGCCGATTTTTGCTCCTTTGTTCAGCAACAGTTTTAAAACATCCAGGCTTCCTCCACGGCTCGCCCAGTGGATGGCTGTGGATTCAAGCTGTACCGATAAGGTAAAAGGACATGACAATGTGACAGAGAACATGGTCCGGGGAATTGGTACTTGGTTTCTTAGGCCCAGGAGAACCCAAGTTTGCTAGGACATGCCGGGTAACACTGGGTTGTCTTCATCTAGATTGCCAGTCCTAACTACTGTAACCGAAGGTTCTTGCCAAATGTTGTAAACTACGTGTGTGTGTATGTACTTATATGTGTGCGTGTGTGTGCATTTGCGTGTATCATCAGGAGGCTCTTAATAAATCGGATAAATGTTTTTTAAAAATTAAGAACTACCATGTATTGAGAATTTCTTCATGCCAACATAGTGCTATACACCGCAGACGCCTCAATCCTCACAACATTATGAGGTAGGTTATCTGCTCAATTTGCAGATAATAAAATACAAAATTCCAAAAGGTTTAAGTTTCTTGCCCAAGCAAACACAGCTAGTTAAGAGGCAGAATAGATATTCAAACCCACATTTGCCTGGAACTTTTGCCAAATGCACACACTCAAAGGTTCTAGACATGTATTTAAAAGTTCTAGAAGAATAAAAGTAATCCCTTCCAAAAGATTTTAATCTGGGTCTGACACCTCATCTGGCTCCCTGTTGCTCTTTCCCCATCTCTTGCTGATTCTGTGTTACTTATGCCAGCACAGCCTCTGTGCCTCAACTGTCATTGTCATCACTGTGCTCACTGTGTGCTGCACTTACTTGTTAGAAGATTCCCTCCTCCCTGCTTCATTTGGTAAATCCCTGGCCTTCCACATCACACACTCATGATTTTTAGTGTCTTTCCATGCAAACTTTATATTTTGTTAATTTTTTTCAATGTGTTTTGGTTTTTAGTTTTTAGGTTTTTTGTTCAATTTTGGTCAACTCCTTTGGATTTTTCCATATCCTCTCTCCACTTTGCTATAAAGTCAAATTGAGCTGCATTTAAATACATGAAGCATTTTCCCAGCTCAATCTTCAGTTCATAAAATATGCTGTCTACTGGTCTTTGTAGAAATCACAGTGGTTGAATTATTGAGGTCTGAATAGCAGCTACTTTCCATAGATACAATTCATTTAGTATGCAGTCTATCCCCAAATCTCATCCATGGCAATTGTCATCTATCATCCAAAGTGTGCAGCTAGAGAATTCTCAAACATTGCTGGCAGCCAAGGGGCCACAGTCAGGCTGCCGTGTATAATGGAAGGACAGGGGTGTTGAAAGGCAAGTGTCAGCTGTATTATTTCTCTGTAATACTACTGACTTGATAATGACCCAGCTCTCTGATGAGGATATTGAATTCTGTTCAACAGCTTTCTCTTCCATCTTTTCCCTAGAACAGTCCTCTTCTTTTAAGTATGTATGGAAAATACTTTCCACATGACCTAGTCTCATCTCCCAACTTTCCTTTGTATGGAGAAATGAGCTTTTGCCTAGTTCTCTCAGATCAATTTTCAATCCAATCAGTCCAGTTTTTCATTGTAAGTTTTCTCGAGCTTCACATAGTCTACTTATTTTGGCTCATTTCCAAGCAGAGAAATATATTTACCATATCACGGAATTCAATCTGGGCTCCAGCTTCCATTAACTTCTCCACAATTGCCAAATGTCCTTCCAAGCATGCTCTGTGAAGAGCTGTTCGTTTATACTGTCAGAATAGAGATTTTAAAAAGAGATAGCAATGCATATAAAAATGTGCATAAATCCTTTCAAGAGGTATACAGCTGGGGACTTGAACTAATTGATAGAAACTGGAGTGCTTCTTTATGAATTAGAAATGTCAAAGTTAACAAAAATTGCAGAATTAGGACAATTATCCTGCAACTAAGATTTGAACTTCCTGTAACATACATTTCTAAGTGCTCAAAGATTTACATTGAGAGATGTAAACTTAAAGGTTCAAAACGATCTAAATGCTGACGTTTCCCTTTCTTATATTTTGCACATGCCTTGTTTGTGTGGCATTTGCCATGCAGATCAGACAGTTTTCTTTCATCTGGGACTGTTGCTAGGTTGAATATCAAAAAGCATTCAATTCATTTTTAAAAGAATGGAAGGCTCACTTTTAGTTCAACTTCAGAAGTGATCTCCCATTTCAGTTCATGGGGAAAAGAATGAAAAAGGATTAGTGATTTCTGCTACATTGGCTTCATATGAATGGGTTAATAGACTATTAGAGCTGGAACAACCTTAGGCATTATTTCGCTCCACTGCACTATAGTTACAGATAAGGAAACTGAGGTCCAGAGAGTGCAAATTAGCTGCTCAAAATCAAATAGGCAAGTAGTGGTAGACCTAGCACTTGAGCTCCAGTCTCGATTCCCTGTCTAGTGCTGATGTGATTCAAAGATGATGTTAATAATATATTTCTCCAAAGGTGACTTTTTGCTCCTTATTAAAAGTCTTATCCCAAGGATCTAAGAAGTTAAAGACAAATTGAAAAGTCAGTCATAAGTAACAATGCAATCCTTAGCACTAATCCAGATTTGGGGCGGTGGGGGCACTGCACTCTCCCATTATGTTACTGGCGGATGTGGCAACAGCTGGGAAAACTGTTTCAGGTGGAAAGACTTTGGCACCATATTAGCACTGCTGTGGTAAAGCATAAGAAACATAAAATCAATGAGCTGGATTTTTTAGTGTTTTGTATGAGCCTTACCTCATCACAGACATCTGGATCATTCTTGTCTGACAAGAATTTTTCTACTACTGGCAGTTTATTCTCCAGAGCAGCCTTCAGAAACCTGGACACATCCACAGGTTCTGTCTGAAGCCAAAAAAATAGCATGAGAATTACTGTGAGCTTTCCAACATTCAATCAACCCCTCCACAGATTTTTGTTCCCCTGCAACACTGGACATGTATTATTACAAAACCATACAGCACTTACAATGATTTCAGGTTCCAGTTCCTTCACAACTGGAACTTTAGTTTTTCTGTATTTTTTCCTTTTCTTCAATTGAATGATTAGTTCAAGGTCTTCTAAATTTTCAAGCTTTGATCTCTGTTCTAGTTTTTTCTTTTTGAGCTAAAAAAGAAATTCATATTTCAAAAATATGGTGAGTTCTACTGGCAAGCATTCTGGTGGTGTCAAAAAATCTACAAGGTCTGAGATAAGTATGTAAAAAGTTTGAGCAAAAAAATTTTTTAAAGGTAAAATAAATTTTTAGCTTCAATTTAGTGATTTCTTATTCAAGTATTTGGGGGTCTAATTTTCCACTAATTGCCTTCATCTTGACTTCTCTTGCTTGTAGAATCAGCCTGGACTAATTGAAAGACGATCTCATCTCTAAGTGATTTTGTAATTAATGCCATAACAAGCCCTAGATTTCTGTAGAAATTTTTTTATCATATTCAAAAATTAAAGTTTTGTTTTGTTTTGTTTTGTTTTTAACCCAGAAGAATCTAATAATAAATGTTAAGCTCTGAAATATCAATGCTATTCTTTTTTTGGCTATCCCACTATGCAGGGCCTCTGAAACAGATGGCCCAGGGACTACAGGTAACTAATGCACATTTTATCTATATTAGCAAGTAATGAAAATTCACTCAGAAACACAGATTGTGTCAACACAGATAGTGGACACAGTCAAACAATGATCCATAGACCACAAACCATGTTATTGAGAAAAAGAGATCTTCCTTGCTTGGGATTAACTAGATGGTGAATGAGATCAGAAATTCATTGGACACATTTATCTTTCCGAGTCTATCTTTCAATCAAAACATGGTCATAGCACATTTAATCACTGATTCAGAATCCAGAGGTTGTAGTCTTGTCAAAGAATTATTTCCCAAAACCCGTTCCATATAAGTTGCCTCTTTATGTGTTAGAATTGGTAAAGAAACATCTTTGGAATGGTTGCGTTTAGTTTGTTTCTCTCTCCCCTCCTTCCTCCCCGGCACCTTCATCTCACACCCCAGCCCCAACCCCTCACTAGTGGATTCTATGGAAGGTTCTCACCTCTGCCTCTCGTTGTTTCTCACTTTCCCACTGTTGCTCCCCCAGGGTCACAGAGTGGGCTGGAAGTGTCTTCAGATCTTCTTGCTTTTCTAAAGTAACAGCAGCTTCATACTCTCCGTCTCTGAAATCCTCAGGAAGGAATTCCCCTGTCTCCCCACTGCTGTTCTTCTTCCCTGTAACCTACAAAGGAAGAGATGGCAGGGTCAGAAGCAGTGGGGCCCTTCCCAAGGTCACTCTTCACAGAGGATGCTGCAGGAGGCCCTCAGTCCTTCCTCCCTGGTGACAGCTGCTTGCGTGTGTGCACTCTCGGGTCTCAGGCTGCCACGTGCAGCTACAGGTAACCCAGGATCACCGTCAGGTGCTTGTCCTACTCTCTCAGGTAAATGAAGGCTTAGGTTAGGTTGACATATTTAAATCTATTTTTAATCCCCTTAATCACATTTCTCCTAGGAAAATCACAACCCCCCTCTGATTATTTAAAACTCCTTCATTTAGGTACTTTTGATGACTCTTGGTCTTGAGTTGAAAAGTTTCCAGACACATTATTCTTGCAATAAAACCTCTTCCCTAAGGCATTTTGATAACTACATGTGATTCCACACTATAGTAAAAAAAAAAAAAGATAATAAACAGGAAATATGCAGAGAATTTATTTATTACTGGCAGCTCCATTTTTTTTTAATTTCACTTGTATTACCACATAAACCAACCTTTTTTCATATATGACATTTTCAGAGTTCCCTTGTATTATACCTGAAAGAAAAGGGCATTTCAATTTTCAAATAAAAAAACAATATTAACCGGGTTTTTTTGTTTGTTTGGGGGTATTTTGGGGTTTTGTTTTTGTTTTTGCATAAAAATACTGTCTTACATACCAGCTCTTCTACTTTCAGCACCATCATGTTGGCTGAAGTGCGTCTGTGTGTTTTTCTCCTGTGAATGAATCTCCGGAGACGGCCCTGCTGGGGCCTCCACACCGGTCAGCTTATATAGCTTGGGCTGGGTGAGATAATCTTCCAACCTGGGAACCCAAGCAACACCCCAGCCCCCACCAGTGGCCAACTCAGAAGCAGGTGAATTTTCATTCCAGACTCAGTGTCTGGGAAGCTGACGAGGGAGGGGATGACAAGCTAACCCCACTGAATATGTGAATCAGGAAGAAATGTGAGAGGGCCATTCCTCTGGCAGTGATCACACTGCTCAGCAATGCGAGTCATCTATTTATCGAGAAGGCAGGGGACAGCTGTCTGTTGATATTGCACCACATCATTGCTCTTTTCCTTCTTTGTCAGCTTTCATATGACTAACCTATCAGGAAATGTAAATGCCCTGTGTATCACACACCCAGTAATATCTTTCTGATAACCAGACTTATCAACACTTCACTTAAGGGAAGTGTTGCTTCAGGACATCCTATTCCTGTAGGTAAACAGCTGGAGAGGAAAGGATCTGGATCCTAATGGCACTTGTCTATATCTGTTTGGAATTCTCTGGAGTGATGTCTGGAGCTAAAAAGGCCCCATGACATGCCACCTTACCATCATTATAAGAAACTGAAAGCATTCGGTAATGCACTTTTATTTTATGGTGTCACTGGCCATAATTAGCACATGACATGCTTACTGCATTCTGTAACAGCGTACTAACTGGAGCGTTTTTTCTTCAAAATGGATCAAAGTGGTCAAAAGATACATTATATGAGTCCAGTTTTTAGCAACAGCATGACCTTGATTAGGTCATTGAGCCAAAGTTCTCAAATACTATGGGGGGAAAAAAATCACCTGTGGGAGCTTGTCAACAATGCAAACCCCTGGGCCCCACTCCAGAGGATTCTGAGTGGATTTATGGTGACTCTTAGGAATCTCTTTTTCAAAGCACCAGATGATTCTGATGCATCAAGATTTGAGACACATTGCCAAAGGGGTAATTAGCTTTGATTTGGGAAAGGGTAAAAAAGACCTGTTTTGGTTTTTCATCTCTGGGGTATTAAATTATGTAAAATATTGAAGTCTTTCTATAGTTCAAGGAGGAACTGGGGTAACTATCTTCAAAGCCATTTAAAATCTTATTTTTTTCTTCAGTAAAAGAAAAGAGAAGAGAGTATCAATGGAGGGGAGTGTTAATTAGGCTGTTATTTTTGACCTTTCTGTGCCTCCCTCTCCTCAGACTCCCCCCTCCAGCGTGGCTACCATCCTCATCTCCCCCCCCCCTTGAAATAACCAGCAAGTGGACAGTGTTACTGGAACTTTCAGAATGAGACATTGACAACCACCCCCCCCAAACCAAAACACTAACAAAGAAGAACCCTACCAGTAACTCCTGTATCATATGTTCTGGTCTCCTAATATTCTGTCCTAAAAGAGGGTCTATTAAAGGACATTTCTGATTCTTTTCTTTGAGGTGAACACAGCTATCACCATTTTCTTTGGTCTCTTTATCTAAATGAGAAGTAGCCGTGTAAGCTTCTTCTACCATTTCTTATGCCTTTTTGTTTCAGGCCTGACCCAAAGTGAGAGAAGTATTAGGAGATATTTGGGGAAGTGTTGTGGATCATTTAAGGGTCTGGAATATGGAATCCCAGAGCTGTTCGTGCCCTTGAAGTTCGAGCAAGACCAATTCTCTCATTTTACAGAAAGGGTGCTAAGGCACAGAAACGTTAAGTAATTTGCTGCAGATACACAGCTAATTGGTGGCTGCTAGGGTGAGGAGTGTCGATTCCATCCAACAGAAGCAGAGATTCATCGAGCCCAGAGCAGATTTCCTAGGGCTGTTCTTACCTAGACCCACTTAGACCCAACCAAAATTGATTAAAAGGCTTTTCAGTGTTCGAATCACCTCGAAGAATGCAAGTGAAAGGGTAGGGAGACTTATCAAACACTTTCCTTCCTTCCTCCAGCCATTGATTATCCCCTCAATCCTGGCTGATACTCTACGAGCAACTCCAAGAAGTCTTGAAGAAAACTTTGCAGAGAACAACACTTGAAGAAGGGTTGAGGGAATGGGTTGAACTTAAAGAGAGGAAAAAACTGGGTGGATGCATGTTGATCCAGTTTGTCATTATAAAACATGAGAGTATCAGCTTTTCAAAAAGAGATTCTACATACATTTAGCTCCCCAACAACACATAAGACAAAACTGTATTTTCAAATAGTTCATAGTCATCAAAACTGAGAACAAAACCTCTCAACTAGAGGAGAGTTCTCTGCCATTTGTTTTATAGGAACTTCCTTTCCATATAAGTTCACCTAGTGGGAAAAATTCTGAAATTTGTAAATTTGGCTTTATCATAGCCTAAAACTGGGTATAACCTCTTCTCACCAAGATAAAGTAAAACAACAAACCTCCTAGTTGGTTTTACAATCATTGGGAAACCCAGTGTCCACCATCTATGACCAGAACGAGCAGAGCAATGATCCCTGAGATTTGCCACCTCACAAACCTTTCCCCTTTCTCCTCAGGAATGATGCATATTGAAGGGTGAAATGACAAGTGACCAGAATTATAACCCTATTTATAGCTAGAGGAAGTAAGAGGCAGAGAAGTAAGTAAGAAAGAAGTAAGGCACTTACTGCTGTCACCCAGGGATTGAAAGAAGTGCCCAGACACCACCCCGGTTCACATGCCACAGCTCAGCCCCAAGGGCAGTTTTGTATTTTCATATAAAATATGAAATTTAAGACATTGTACCTCTACCCAGTCTTTTCATTTATTTTTAAATATATAAGTAATATATAAGCACATTATTGTTAAAATGGAAATAACAGAGAGAATGTGGCTTAGTTGAGATCTTACTGAGTGTTGATTTTTTTTTTTTTTTTTCCTTTTTTGTCTTTTTTTGTGACCGGCAACGGGATCGCAACCCTCAGTGTTGCTCCCGCACCTTGCTCAGCCAGTGAGCGGCCGGTCTGTACGTGGGATCCGAACCCTCGGCGGGAGCGCCGCTGTCCCAAGCGGCACACTGTAACAGTGCGCCACCGGGCCGGCCCATGAGTGTTGATTTTATACTTGATTTTTTTTCACTCCATAACATGTCTTGGATATCGTCTTCTTTCAGCACAAACAAATCCATCTCGACATTTTCCATGTGTGGACGTACTATCTCTCACTTAACCACTTTCCTACTTGTGGACATTTAGGCCATTTTTCAAAACGGTGGCTTTTTTTTATTTGCTACAACCAAAGGCATTTTATAGCACATGAAATTTAATTGTGATTAACACTCCTGTCCTTAGAATACCCACCTTGATACTCAAAGGAAGAGCTCCAAGGACTGTAGCCAGATTCTGACTTAGAAGACTCCTTGTTCTGCTGTTGTACTTATATCTGCTCATCTTGGCATCCCTCTTAACAGCCTTCTCATTCCCAGCTTTGATGACCTCCCGGTGGCATTTTTGAGCAGGTGACTGAGTCATCCTGAGCCAGCACCTTCCTTGGCTCAGAGAAGTGGCTGACTTAGCCTGATCAGGAATCCAAGCGTCCTTACAGCCAGGCTGTGGCTCAGTTACCTGCTCGAAAATGCCACACGGAGGACATAAGAGTGAAGCAAACAAGGTTCAAGGTTGTTTTCCTTCCCCTGCCAATGAGGAATGAACTTACCTGCATTTGAAAGGCCAAAAGTACTGGGAATATTTTAAGCAGGATTGTGGCAGCTGCCTTCATCTCCTCTCAAAGAACAGACTCAAGACTAAAGTCTTCTCCTACCCAGGGCCCTGGAGAAGTGCCCACAAACTGCCCTAAGCCAACTGGGCCACCCACAGTAGAAGGTTCCTTTTCGAGGATACTGGTGGTCTCTGGATGTTAGAGGTAGGTGAAAGCTGTAGGTCTTTCCCCCACACCTTACAGTAGGTGTCTTGTTACAGTAAATAATATGTCTCAGCCCAAATGCTGCCATGCATTTGAACCCAGGTCAGCCACCAGGAACAGATAGCCACACAGACCATTCTGTAAACCCAATGAACTCTGTCCATTTAGGCCCTCGGACAATGTCTGGCATAAAATAGTCACTTGAAGCAAATGAAATCACATTCCAGCAGCAGATTCCAGCTAATTTTCTAGTCTACTCAGACTCCAGAACCTTGCATGTAATAATGGCCTAACACAGGATCTGACCCACCAAGTCCTAGCACTCACTACAGGCCTAGGACTCCAAAAGGCATAGAAAAGTACTTGACACATAGTGGGGCTAAATAAATATTTAGCTGAAACCTGGCAGAATTCTTATATTCTTTTCTAGCCAAATGACATATCTCCAAATCTCCTTTCAATGAGAAATAATCTGTAACATTTCTAATGCTAATTAACAAATTAATTAGTTATTTAGTACTGATCAAAGGTAAAGATAGTTAAAGTACTTGTGTTTCCTTCTCTGGAGTGTGGATCGCTCATTAGCATCTTACAAATGCTTAACTACCCCCAACAAGTGTAATCTCCCAGTTAGGGTTTCTCAGATGTGGACTAGCACTTCCCAGAGCAATGGTTCTCAAGGCTGGTGCATCTTAGAATCATCTGTGATGCTTTTAAAAAATGCTGATGCCCAGGCCTCACTCCAAGTAAATGAAATCTAATCTTTGTAGAATCCAAGTATAGTATTAAAAAAAAAAAAAAAATCCAGCTGATTCTAATTTCCACCCAGCATTGAGAATACCACCCCAGGGTACAGATTTAAATAACTATGTATGTAAATATACACATATATATTCTAGAAGCTGTAGTACACAGTCAAGCCATCCTTATACTGGTCTTAGAATTTTGGTATTGTTAAAGACTCTGCCTCTACTAAGATGATGGGAAACACACACACACATGCACACACACACAGTTTACTCAGGTAATATTGAATAAGGCACTTCCCTAGAGCTAAGATATACCAGTGCTAACAAGAGATGAACGCCCCTCCCTGCCATGGAGTTTACACAGTTTTACTGATTTAAAGAAAACTGCAGACAATATAATGTGCTTCTTCTGCCAAGGAGGGTGAGGGAAGGCAGCAGCTGTGTATGTATGAAGGGCGTGGGATGAGGACTCAGGAACCTGGCCTCTAATCCCCGCATCACCCTGTGGCTGCTTGAGTCCTCTCGCCTCTTACAATCTCAAATCCCGAAGATATAGAAGAAGAGCTTTGAACAAAATGGTTTCTAGGACCCTAACGTTTTACTGAGGTCTCAAAATCACTGAATCAAAAGGTAGAAGTAAACATTCATAACTGCAGTATCACGTGCAGACAGCCAAGTTAATACTCCAAAGCCTCTGCAATAGAAAATGATCCGTAAAGCTTGTGCTAGCCCAGTGTATTTCAACTATCTTTAAGATGTGCCCTCATTTGAATAAACAAAAATCTGACACCTTCTGTTAACATGAACAGAAATTTCAAGATCAACCTGGAGCCAAAACAAAATCAAAGCAATGGCAATTTTGAATATGTTTTCCAAACTTTCCAAAATCTTAGAGATTTTGATAAAGCTCCCCCTCCTGCTCCCTGTTCTGAGAATCCCTGCCCAAACTCTTGGCTTTGCTGGCATCTGTTGGAGTAGAAAAGGCAGTGATAAGTGGTCAGGAAGGGCTGTCAGAGACTCTCTGTTAAAATTCTTATTTCCCCAAACAATTGGTTCTTGTTTAGGCCCCCTACACTAATTCTCAGCATCTTTGTAGAGCAGAGTCTTTAACAGTCAATGTTCTGAGACTGTGATAAGGATGGCTGGACTGTCCTCTATTACAACTTCAAGTAGAGTTGGGGGGTGAGGGGGGTGTGAATCAGTTAAAATGCGAATAATAGTGATTCCCCCCCACACACGTCAACTTTCTGAAAAACCAAATTTATTTCATGAGATGAAATTTCATTAATGGACAGCAAGATGATGGAGAGTTTGCACTGAAGTGGTTTTTTAAAAAGAAATTCGATTGTCATAGTAACGCTCTGAAAAGATTTGGATGCAAGTTTGGAATTACTTCACACCCAATTACATAGGACATCCACTTGGGATGAGAGATAAGTGCTTCTGTGACTGCAAACATAGAAAGAAAATCCATTTAACCTTTTTAGCCATTTATTAAAGCAAAGCAGAATTAGTTTTAAAATGCAATTTCTAACTTCAGGAAGGAGTATTGGAAAAATTTTTTTTGGTGTAGTTGGAGTTTCCTAATAAAAGAGAAAATGCTGCAAGACATCTTAAAAACAGATTCTTTGCAAATCAGAAATATTTAGAGCCAGTAAAACACTGAGTGGTCACTGAGTCCATCCCATGGCCATGAGGAAGGGCCAGGCTCAGGCAGGTAGGACCCTCTTACTTTAAAGACTTAAATAAACAAAACAAAACAAAACACCTTCCTTTGTAAACATCCCGATGCTCAACAGCCCACTGCAACACAGTTTCTTACGGCTTACCTAAATCTTGGCAGTTTCGTTAGTTTGTCTCATTCTAGCTTCAGGAAAAATCATCACCAGCAAAAACATTACTGAGAACTTTTTACAATGACTTTTGCTAGTCAAGGAGAAAAAAGCTAAAAAGTGAAGTTCCTTCCATTGAAGTCTTACATGAACTACTTCCTGCCACTAGCTCAAACAAGGTATTGTTAAGCTCTTCAGAACATAGATTTTTGGAACATAAAAAGGAATTTAATATTGTCTAGTCCTGTCCCCTAATTATACACGTTGGAGCAAGTGACACCCGATGAGGCTGTATATATACACCTGCATCATTTACTTATTCAGCATGTGCTTATTTAGCCTGTTCCCATGGGACAAGCTGACATTTCCTGAAGTGTTGCAATAAGAAATACACACCATCACTTATGTTTAACCTGAAATCAAACCATTAGGACATTCAACGAGGTAACTAGCTCAAGCTCTTCAAAAAGGACAATGACTAAAATATAAAACAAAAAAAAGTAAGGGATTGTTTTAGATAAAAGAAACTAAAGAGCATGAAACTTGGTTGTATCCCATAATTTAAAACACAGGGGCCGGCCCGGTGGCACACTGCTACAGTGCGCCGCTTGCGAGCACGGCGGCGCTCCCGCCGAGGGTTCGGATCCCACATACAGACCAGCTGCTCACTGGCTGAGCGAGGTGCGGGCGCAACACCGAGGGTTGCGATCCCGTTGCTGGTCCCGGTCTGGTACGGGCGCAACACTGAGGGTTGCAATCCGTTTCCAGTCACAAAAAAAGACAAAAAAAAAAGGAAAAAAAAAAAAAACCACAGAAGACATAAAATAGATTTTGGGGACAATCAGAGAAATATAAATGTTATTTTAGGTGTTAATATTGACAATGATAGTTTTCTTATATATGATATCGATTTTTTGGTGTTTTAGGAGAGTTCTTAGGAGATATATTCTGAAGTATTTAGAAATGAAGTGTCATGTCATGCTTTCAAATGGTTCAGCAAAAAAGTGTATGTGTGCTGATGGAGTTTGGATGTATTGTCCCCTCCAAAACTCATGTGGACATTTGATCCCCAATGTGGCAGTGTTGGAAACTGATTGAGTCATGGGGGCGGATCCCTCATGAATGGATTAATGCTCTCCCTGGGGAAGGGGGGATTAATGAGTGAGTTCTCGCTCTATTAGTTCCTGCAAGAGCTGGTTGTTTAAAGGACCCTGGCACCTTCTCTCTCTCTCTTGCTTCCTCTTGCCATGTGATCTGCTTGTACCCACCAGCTGCCTACCATTTTCACCATGAGTAGAAGCAGCCTGAGGCCCGTGCCAGATGCAGCTGTCCCAGAATCGTGAGCAAAATAAAACTTTGTTCTTTATAAATTACCCAGTCTCAGGTGTTTCTGTTATGGCAACACAAACGGACTAATACATGTGTGTGTGCATGAGTATGTGTGTGTGTGTGTGTGTGTGTGTGTGTGTGTGTAGAAAGGGGAAAGAGATGGGAGAAAAAGAGAGTGTAACTATAAAACATTGACAACTGGTGAATCTAGGTGAGGAGTATACAGGTGCTCACTGTCCTCTTCTTTCAACTTTCTGTACATTTTAAAATTTCGAAATAAATAAAACACTTTAGTAAAATAGGAATCCTAGGACATAAGTTCCATGAAGCAAGAGACGTTTGTTTGTGTACTTCATTATGTCTTCTAGTGTTGTTGTACCACAGGAAAAACCTATTAAAATGCATGTTATTTTAGTTGTTTGTATGTTTTCTCCTGATATATGCCAAGCACTTAGAGCAGTCTCTGGCACATAGTAGGCGTTCAATAAATATGGGTATGTGTTCAATAAAAAATAAACAAAAAAGGAGGCAGCCCCAGCTTGGAGTCAGAGGGAGGGGCAGGAAGCCAGGGAGAGGGTGAGTCTGCTCAGCACAGCGCCCTGACCGTCAGCAGTTCTGAGACTCCCCAGAGAGCCACAGGAATGACACAGAATAAGACTCCTGGGGCAGTGCTCTCAGCTGCAGCTGCTTTTGGTGCTTGCAGCTGGGCAGAAGGTTGGAAAACGAGGACTCACTCAGCCAGGATGGCTTACTGTGACCTGCTTTCTCGCCACCCACCGTAATAGAACTGGAAATGACATGGAGCTATTTCTAATGACAGTACAAAAATGCAGGTATCCGTCAGCACACACTGGTTCAGCCACCCCGGGTATTTAGCGGCAGCTTGAAAGTCTGTGAAACCTCAGGGATCATGAGATCCATTAGACCCTTCTTTATGTTATGATGCAGATGGTGAAATTGAAAGTTTTACAACAAGGCAGGAGCTGACTTCTTTCTTCATTTTGTCTCCTTTGATGCCACCAAAAAAAATATTGTTTTACAAAGATGAGCTTTCTAAGATTCTGCCAGTTGATGACTTATTATCTCATTTCCAAATTCTGGGGTTAACGAAACATATATATTTAGAAATAGCTAAAATATGAATAAAGCAGAAATGCTCTGGCAGGTTGATGGACGAGGACAGTACCAGAGAGGTGTGGGGAACTGCGAAGCCCAGCGGCTAGCCCCCAGCTTCCACCTCAGGGCTGATGGCTGATTAGCCCTCCCTGCCTCCTGGTAGTGGAGCCATGTCCCTTCTAATAGTGACTGGTTGTGAAAGAGGCTCAGACCCTTTAAGTAGAAAAATCCCCCCAGGCGTGTAGTCTCTTTCCTGTGTAGACCTGCAAGGGAGGTGATCTTACCTCTCCCGCTGAGAAGGAGCCTGGCAATGCTTTCTAAACTGAATTCACATAAGAAAAGGAAGAGCCTATTTGGAAAAACATACTTTTCTGCTGCCAACACAAGCAAATCTTTTAGGGAGGAGGGAAACCGTCACCCCTCCAAGATCTTCGCTCTCCTTCGGAGCCAAGGCTCTCAGGTTTCACAAAGGAATTTATAGAGCAGACTGACGCCTCTGGGGCTGGAATCAGCTCAGGACTAAGCGGAGACCGTGAAGAAGGGACAGGCACCCTTCTCTGCTTTAGGCAGGCTGGGGATTGTTTACCAGGGAATGAAACGTCAGCCCTCTCACTGCAAAGGAATGTTTGGCAAGGAAATGACCTCTGGAGGCACAACCAATGGCTCCCTGTGGAGATCAGATCAGAACCACCAACCTGGATAAATCTCACTGGGTGGGGTGGGGGGTGACTTTGATCACAGGGGCTTTGGGATGTTTATAGCAACTCCTGCCTTCAAAGGACAGCTGTCCTCTTTTCTAGGCAAATTGTGTATGGCAAAAGAAGGAAAAGGAAAAAAAATTAGAGGTTAGAAATCGTATCAAAAAGTAAAAGGAATGCATGGTTTGTCAGTGTTTCCTGACTGTACCACTTGGCTCCATGCTTGTCCTAGGTCCTTTCAAACCATATTTAGGGGTATTGAGATGGCGTAGGGTGAGTTGCTTGCTCTGGTTGCTGACATCCACACTTGGGTGAAGTGGAGAAAGATCATGTCCTTCCTTATTTGGTGGCTCTGGAAGCCACATTCCCTCTCATCTCTCTTCCCGTAAGAACCTTGGCTGGCCAGCAGAAGCCCAAGCCACCAGCAGCCCCCACCCTTGGCATTTCCTTATCTAGGAGTCTTCACTGTGGAATTCCAAGTCCTACCCCAATGCTCCGGATGTGCTTCAATCTGTGGCCTGCCACTTGGCTCCTCTTGTGATGACAAGCAGATAACATAGCTCACATACCTTCTCTTTTCCTGCATACCAACCAGACCCCAGCTCTGAAAAGGAAGCCAACCACAAACCAAGAGAGACATTTTATTTTTATATAGACATTGTTAAGACTCTATAATAACCCTAGAATTGTGGACAGTGCTTCCCATGTTGTTCTAGTTAATTCCCTCAATCACTCTGGTGTTTTACAAATAAGGAAATTAGTGAGTGCAGAGGTTAATTAAATATCCAAGGTCACATAGCAAATGCATATGTGTGTGTGGAGAGGGGAGAACTTCAAAGTCAAGGCTGACTCCAAGTCCAGAGCACCTTTATTGTAGTTAAATAACATCACAATTATGCATGACACTTTGGCAATCATTGCCAAGAAGGCTTACCAAGTTCTTACAAAATAACTCTGGGACAAGTACTCTTTCTTCAAGGCATGGTACCAAAGGATGCACTTCTGTTATTCATCAACATCACCATGGTTACAATCACAACTCATCTGCAATTTGCAAAGACCCTATATCTGAGAAACAAGAAGAAAGAGAAGAAAATATTTGCTGAACATATCAATAAGTAAATGGGTATAAGATATGAAATAAAGTGGCAGGAATATATCTAAATTAATAAATATAAATGAGTTAAATGTCTCTTTTAGAAGACAGATATTCTTATTATCCAGCAATTCCATTCTGGGTATATACCAAAAAGAATTGAAAGCAGGGTCTTGAACAGATGTTTGTACACCCATGTTCATAGCAGCATTATTCACAATGGCCATAAGGTGGAAGTAACACAATTGTCCATTGACAAATGAATGGATAAGGAAAATGTGGTATTTACATACAATGGAATATTATTCAGCCTTAAAAGGAAGGAAATTCTGACACATGCTACAACACGGAAAGACTGAAAATGTGAGGACATTATGCTTATAATATAAATCAACAGGACAAATACTGTATGATTCCACTTATACGAGGTACGTAGAGTAGTTAGAATCATAGAGATAAAAAGTGGAATGGTGGTTGCCAAGGGCATGGGGGAGGAAGAAATAGGAGTTATTAACTGGTATAGAGTTTCGGTTTTACAAGGTGAAAAGTTATGGAGATGCACGATAGTGCGTGTTGCATATTATGAGTGCATTTAATACCACTGAACTGTGCACTTAAAATGGTTAAGATGGTACATTCTATGTTAGGTGTATTTTACCACAAAAAATGAGGGAGGAGGAGAAACTGGAACCCAGAAAATGAAAGAAAATGAATTTTCTTGAAAAAACAAAGGATAATCTTCTATGGAATAAAATAACAAAAAAAAAAAAAAAAAAAAACCCGACAGACCCTAATACTCTGGCCGCAACTGTTTAGACCTGAGAATATGCAAAGCTGACCATGGATAGTCTCGACATAAGGGAGATTGACCACTTATGGGGTGACACATCTTGAAACTCACTCATTCATTCAAGAGATATTTACTAAGTGCCTATTCTGTGCCAGGTCCTCCATACTATAGTGACTAACGACCCCAACCATAGGCTGTCTCTTGGGAAGTATGACAGTGCGGTGCACAGGGGAAGAAAGCAGCACCAGGAACAATGCACTCCACTTCTGAAAAGGTAACAAGTGGTCACTACAGCTGCTGTTTTATCCAGAACCCAGTGGGCTATTGTTCTAGAACTATTCACTCCCCAGTGAACTTCCTTATACCAGAAAGTTGAAAATAAAGGGAGGGACAAAGAGATACCATGTAAATGCTACCAAAATACAAGTATGTGGAAGGGGTAATATTAGTACCAGACAAAATAAAATGCAAAGCAAAAAGCACTAAACGGAGCAATGATGAATGAAAGACACAATCCAACAAGAAGTTATTCCAAATAATTAATTTTTGTACAACAAATGACATAGCATCAAAATATCTAAATACCAAATCTGTGTACTCAGGCATGCTAAAAATGGATAAATATAGTAAAAAGTACTGTTTTGGACCCTATGAGAACTTGCTGTCTCTTGCAGTGGATAATTTGTCTGCAGTGTATTTAAAGCAGGGAGCTTAAGCTGAGACTTCCAGATTGGAAAGATTGAAAGTATTTCAGGGAGAAGTTATTTATGCTTTATGAGTATTTTACGTCAGAGAAACATTATAACAAATAGACCATGAAAATCACACCACATCCTAAGGAAAAACAAAAAGCCACAGAAGGTTCCTGGAGTGTCTCTTCAGGAAATCCTCAAGCACTCAAGTCTCTTGCCAGTTAGGGTAATGTGTTCATAAATTTCCTCTAACAAACTCATTCCAGCATCAGAAAATGACAAATCAATCAAACTTTAGGGGATTGATAGCTAAACTCTTCCAGGACTGTGGGCATGAATCCAGGAAAGGAGTTCATGCCAGAAAATTGAACTCCTTCTTTCCAGAAATGGAAATAAAGACAGAAAGAAAACCAGTTACTTTATTTCAACTCATATGTACCACATTTTAGGTAAGAGAGTGAGGGTACAGCTTAGTGCATCTAACAGGTGAGATGAAATTCCTAGCAAAAGTACTAAAGCACTGAGTTCTTGAACACATCTCATCTTTTCTGGCAGGGATAAGTTTAGTGGACGGAAGAGGCCAGGAAGGCCAGTGATGGGGAGGAACCGACTGAGCACCTAGATTTCTAAATGATATCTTCCTAGGGAATATGATTGGAGTTGCTATCAAAGGAAAACCTGAAATGAATAAGTGCTAATCTAGAATCTAGAATTTATGTATTCTATAAAGTCTAAATCAGACACAATGCATTGGTTAGAAATGCTGGGTAAATAGTTTTCCAAGCAAAGAGTGCTTTTTCTTCCTGACCCTTTGTTGGATACGCGGAGGCAGGATGCCTGTACTTGAAGGGGAGTTGACGTAGTTGAGCTTGCTAGTGTCTTACGTTCTACAGTTCTGCATCCAAACCAAATAAGTAGCTCCAGACTCTGTGGGAATGGGGAGTGGAAACCCAACGAGGTCATTGGCCAGCAAGGTTTTTGGGCGTGTAAATGGGTTAAATGCACACACATACATGTATATATTTGTATGTAAATATATCTATATAGGTAGATAAATATTAATTTCAGCTCTCTTTCTATTTCCCTTTCTCCATTCCTTGAATTCTCCTTTCTCTTTCTCCTCTCTCTGGTCTGTCTAGCTGTCTGTCTCTGTTTTGTCTCCTTTGGGTAGGTAGGTCTTGTCTCTCTCTGCGTATCTCTCCATGGGACTCAATTTATTTCTCTTGGTTTGTCACTGGCTGTCTGCCCTTCTCTCTTCCTCTCTCCATCTCCCTCCCTGCTTTTCTCCTGCCTTCTGCCTCTGCTGCTATGATGCTTTTTCTGTTGATGGAGAGAGCATTAAGGAGGCCCAAATATGGTCATGGGTTTCAGCCAGGCTTGAGATCGTGGTAGCCAGGCAATGCCTGCACCCTGCACAGTCCTCGAGAAACTCAAGGCTGTTACAAACACTGGCCCACCTTATATCCAGACATCTAAGGTCGGGAGGAGGCAGAGTGATTTAGCCAAGGCCCTCCTTATGAAATGCTCTCTGCTGGCGGCTGCCACTTGTTATGATACAGTCAATTTTACCCCCCACAGCAATTTACATTCAGGTCTCTGTTATGGTCGCTTTGCTGTGCCCTTACTGGAAGGGAAACAATCTTCCTAAGCATCATTTAGATAATTAAAGTAAATCCACTGGATAAGGAAAACTCAGGTACAACATTAAACCTATTGAAAGATCTTTGTTTTTAAAACCCACCCTTTTTTAAAAAAGAATGTTCAAAGAAATTGCCACATCAAAGTTCTGAAATGTCAAGAATTCCTATCATTTCCTGCTGTGGCTAAAGCCAGGACCCTTCTAGAACACTGTAATTTCTTATTCCTTAGAGAGAAGGATACAGGATAATTCTGTTTGCCTGACCCACCCAAGAAGTATTTTTCCAGGGTGACCCTTGAGCAAAAGGCTGGCTGAAAAACTTTGAACCAATCTATGGGGAAATAACGTTTTTATTAAAGAGCTTTGATTAATCAAGCATTCCTTCATGGCATTTTAGAGAATTCATTTTTACTGACTCCTTCTAGGACCCACAGAAAATCTTCAGAATGGACGGCACTAACTTCAGCCACAGGAGAGGGCTGCAGCTGAGGGGTAGGGGAAGAGAGAACATCAAAGCTCTGTTTTCCCACCTTTCCCTTTTGTGATTTTTGTTTTAGGAGAATCCAAGTCAGAAAATGAGGGATGTTTTTCCCTTAAATTCATGATTCATGAAATTATTAGAAAAGGTTTTTAAAATCTTGTGGAAGGGCTATGTAGGATATGAAACTTTCTACCCAGGACAAATTTTAAACACTGTAATGGAACTTTTCCCTTAACCCAATCTATTTATTACCATTTATTGAGCACTCACTATATGCCAAGCCCTGGGATAAATGTTAAATTAGCTATTTAAATCTCATAGTCACCCGTGAATGCAGATCTAATATTTTTCCCATTTTGTAGATGAAGAAACTGGGTCTGATGAGTTAAAAGCAAATCACATGGATACGAAGAAAGATATCTGGGATGCAAACTCAGTTCTGCTGACCTTACAGTTTGTGTTTTCAAACATCTGCCTCAGGGGCAGACTTGACATCTTAAGAGTCCAGTAGGAGAGAGAAAATTGGCTCTGAAAACTGGCAGGAAATGTCCTAGATGGGTAACCTGCTTACCCTTCCCTGGGCCTATACAGTAAATTCTGTGCGGAATGTCACAGAGACCATAATAACAAGAGCTATTTAGATTTGTCTAACCCTATACCATTTGCAAAGCCTGATATCTCTGATCTCAGATGACTTTTTCTAGATTTCTGAGACTTAGAGGTTATTGTTTACATTTTAACAGAAAAAAGCCTTAGACCCAAGGTGGTTAAGTGACTTGCCCAAGGTCACATAAGTGGTAACTGACAGAGTCAAGACTTGGGCCTAAGATGAGCCTGACTCCTTGGCCAGTGCCCTTTGAGCTCTTTCTCCTGGGCCAGCTCTGGTCAACTGATTGTGACTGGCCTGAAGCATCATTTTGAAAAACAGTCCTAGGATGTATCGAGACTTGGCAAGAAAAAGTGTCATGGTTGGTCAGCTGTGTCTCTGCATGGACACCAGAATGAGGAGTGGCAGCACACTCGCCACAATGGTGTCATCTCCGACCTTCTTAGTGCAACCCCACAATCCTATAGAAAAGGAAATGGGGGGGTACCTCAGAAATTCTGGGACTTCCCCAGCTTCTCTCATCAAGTTTTAATGGCAGAGTCAGGAAAAACAGCATTTGGAGAAGTTGTCCAGATCTGTTGTCATAGCATTTTGAATATGAGATTTAGGCTTTTCCATGCTCCTGCTCCCTGAACAACAAGTCCCAGAATCCCTGAAGTGTGAGGGATGGAAGGCATTAAGCAAATTTAACTGGGCTGTTCCCAGAGAGAACAGAGAGAGCTGGGACTGGTGAAAGATGGTGCCCTTGCCACATCAGATTCTCAGCACTCTCCAACAGGCCCTGCCCTCTGTCTCCTTCTCTCACTCTCTCAGTTGCCCACACCGACCACTTCCAACCCTGCCCTTGGCTAACCTCCTCACCTTTAAGGAGTCATATTCTACCCCATCTCTACCACGAAACTGTAAACCGCCCAAGATCAGCTGATGACACTATCTTGTTCATCCACATACCCTTCCTGGCCTGGTCTGGCCTGGTATCTTATGCCACGCAGGCTCTGCACATATCTTTAATGAACTGAATTGATTCCAGCTGAACTGGGAATGAATTAAATTGAATTGACTAAATGTACCCAGACTAAAGTAAGTAATAAGATAGGCCTGGTAATTAATTTATTACACAGTGAAAAATTGAAATAAAACGGGAATAGAACTAAAATTTGTGAGAAGGAAAATAAAGGGCATCTTTCTATCCCACATTCCCAATGTCCTCCCCAAAATCACCAATATATTACTAATAGTAAATATTATTAATTAAATTCACACCTATAACAAGATTTTGGGTAGTGCTTTTCCTCTTGTCCTAGATTTGGAGTCTTACAGCATATAGCTAGAAAACAAAGAACGCATCTATACACTGTAAGAGCTGGGGCTAAAAATCTTACCACAAGGAAGAGATGGCAGAACTATCCTATAATGGATGGCCAGTTAGCTCACTTGGTTAGAGAGTGGTACTGACAACACCAAAGTCAAAGGTTCTGACCCCATACCAGCAAGCCACCAAAACAAAAACAAAATCAAGAAAACAAAAAAAACAGCACTGTAGAAGCCCCATGACCACCCTTCTCATTACCACTCCTCAGTCTGTAGCCATTAGACTGCATGCTTCCTTTTAACAGTAATAAATATCATGCAATATCAATTTGCCATCATGAAATGTAATTAATAGAAAATATAACTTATATAGGGGGTCTTCAAAAAGTTCATGGAAAATGGGTATTATGAAAAAACTATGGATGGATTGCAAACATTTTTTGGTGCCAAAATAAACTCATAATAACTTGTTGTAACATGTCTGAACAGGATCTGGTTTGAAGCCCTAAGAAGGATAAGACATAAGTTTGAAAAGAGCCCCTATCAGAGTGACATGAATTCTGCTAAAATTGAAGTAAGAGCAAACATCAAATTTATGTGATTGGTTGGAAGAATGGTGAAATCATTGATGTTTTATGAAAAGTGTATGGGGACAATGCCCCCAAGGAAATCAGCAGTTTACAAATGGATTACTCATTTTAAGAAGGGACAAGGTGATGTTGGATATGAAGCTCACAGTGGCAGACCATCCACATCAATCATTAAGGGAAAAATTAATCTTGTTCATGCCCTAATTGAAGAGGACCAACAATTAACAGCAGAAACAATAGCCAACACCATAGACAACTCCATCTCTACTGGTTCAGCTTACACAATTTTGACTAAAAAATTACAGTTGGGCAAACTTCTGGTTGATGGGTGCCAAAACTGTCGCACCCAGGTCAGCTACAGACAAGAGCAATGAAAATTTTAAGCAAGTTTTTACAATGGAAATTTTAAATGAGCGGGATCAAGATCCTGAAGCATTTCTTTAAAGAATTGTAACAGCAGATGAAACATGGCTTTACCAGTGCAATCCTGAAAACAAAGCACAATCAAAGCAGTGGCTACCAAGAGGTGGAAGTGGTCCAGTCAAACAAGTGGACCTGTCAACAGCAAAGGTCATGGCAACAGTTTTTTGGATGCTCAAAGCATTTTGCTTGTTTATTTTCTGGAGGGCCAAAGAACCATAACATCTGCTTATGATTGGAAAAGTTAGCCAAAGCATTAGCAAAAGAAAAAAAAAACCTCCTGGGAAAGCTTTACCAGAGAGTCTTTCTCCACCACAACAATGCTCCTGCCCATTTTTCTCATCAAACAAGGTCAATTTAGTGAGAGTTTCAGTGGGAAATCACTAGGCATCCACCTTACAGTCCTGATTTGGCTCTTTCTGACTTCTTTTTGTTTCCTAATCTTAAAACATCTTTAAAGGGCACACTTTTTTTTTTTTTCAGTTAATAATGTAAAAAAGATTGCCTTGACATGGTTAAACTCCCAGGGACCCTCAGTTTATTAGGGATTGACTAAATGGCAGGTATTACTACTTACAAAAGTACCTTGAACTTGATGGAGCTTATGTTGAGAAATAAAGTTTATATTTTTTATTTTTATGTTTTAATTCCATTTTCACAAACTTTTTGAGGTTCCCTTATATGTACATATAATGTTCTCCCAAAATCAATATAATGCCCTACCTTTATAGAAATGATATCAACAAAGGTGAGGTAAGTTATAACTAAAATAACATGCATTTTAATAGGTTTTTCCTGTGGTACAACAACACTAGAAGACATAATGAAGTACTCAGTTGTTTGGGCTTGCTTATAATGAATAAGCTTTGATTTTTTAAAAACGTAAGCCAATATAAAGTTGAATACACTCGACACAGTTTTTACATTTAACATATTGAAATAAGGAGTAAATAAGTAAATTTGTAGTCATACATAGACTTATTTCCAACAGAACAGATAAATTCAGATTGACATATTGGCAACTTAAATAGCACAACTGGCTTGTTCAAAATGTGGTTGTTCAAAATGACATGATTATTCAAAATGATGTGATTGTTCAAAAGTTCTTGGTAAATTTCCAAAAGAAACAAGTACTGTATAATCTTCCCTTTATTTGCATGGTTGTCATGTTTCTGGAAAATTCAGTGTATGTTAAAGCTACACAAAAGGGGCCGAGCCCGTGGCACACTCAGGAGAGTGCAGCGCTGGGAGCACAGCAGCACTCCCGCCGCGGGTTCGGATCCTATATAGGGATGACTGGTGCGCTCACAGAGCTCACTGGCTGAGCGCGGTGTGGCCGGTCTCAAAAAGGACAAAAAAGAAAAAAGCTACACAAAAGTACTTTGTGTTTTTTACATAAAATGGAATTAAGTTCTAGGCTCAGATAATTATAAAATATCTGGCAGGGCACCAGAAAGACATGTGATGTGAGAAGGTTCATCTTGGTGTGGAATTGTGATATGCACTGCAGGATGCCTGGAATCCTTGGCTGTGCCCATTAAGTTTCAGAAGGTCTCCCAATCACTGTGACAACCAATAGAAGCTCCACTTATTTCCAAAGTATCCCTAGGATGTGGTGTTTCCCTTATTGAGGACCACTGCCCACTATAAAAAAGACTGTGAGAGGAATGGAAAGCTCGGAGAGTGTCATCGGTGGTGGCTGCTATCTCATTTCCATGGCTGGGACTGAGAGTACAACTTCCCATCCAAGTCAAGTAAGGAGGAGGGCACCAAGAGAATGGAGTATAGAGACTGGGACTTCCAGCAGAGAAAGGAGACTGGCATCTCCTTCCCCTGGTTGGATATCCACAGCAGACCTGATCTTCTGCCTCTGCATCAAAGAAAATTGAAGAGACATGGAGGGTGAGGAGATCTGGTCCACCATTTCACCTGGCATTGGAATTGTTTCCCATGGGACGGTTGGATACACTGCATTGCAGAGATCTAGGTTTGAGCCATCTTGCTGTTATTTTACCCAAGAAAGTTGTCTGCCTTGTGAGGATACCCAACAACAGGAGGATGCTGCATACACTTCCCTCGATGAGAGCCGAGGTGGAGGGAGAGCAGGGGAGTAAAAGTCACATCTTCTAGTCGGGGAGATGGACAGCAGAGGGAGGGGAAAGGGCCTTTAAGGGTCTCCAAAGGATTGCTGTATGAACGTCTGTCACACTGGGGGCATGGACGTTGGTCAATGTGAGCTGACTAATCAGCAATCAGTTAAGTAAAGATGAGTTCGCCCTTTCTCCTTCCCTCTTCCCCACCCCAACATAGTGAAGGAGCTGGATCCCTGAAGAGTTGAGAGGAAAGGTGTAGACCTTTGAATGGCAAAGGAGATTGACGTTTAAACTGTACCAGATTAAATTTTAACAGCTGAAAGTGAAGAGAAGGTTATGAAAGATGTTGTTAAATATACTGAAGACATTAAAGCATAAAGAATGATTTGATGGAATATAATTGGGATTGGGCAGCAGCTAGTGAAAGGAAAAAAAATGGATTATGTCTATCCTCTATCAAGTTGGGACTTCTCAATAACCTCATTACGTACCTAATTTTGTCCCATAAAAGACTTAAAGCAGCTAAAAATAAGCCATTTAATAAGATGGAAAATAAAAACTAGGATCAGAAAAAAACATAATCAAAATGACGATCAAAAAAAAAAGGAAAGTCAGGTAAGAGATCCACAGGACTTTCAGTCCTACAATGTCATTAGGGTTAAGGCACCAATTTGGTTCTGATCTTCCTACAAGCCAAAGCAGAAAAGAGAACATGACCCATTAACTGATACAAGGGATAAAATATGCAACCATTTCCAAAACAAAAATGGTCTGGAGGATACACAAAGTGATCAAGGAATGAACACCAGGGACTGTCACTGTCCAATGCTCTGCCCTCCATTACTTGGATGACTTAGATATGTTTTTTATTTAATAATATGATTTAGGTTAATAGTACTGATGACTAAAATTTGATGAGCACACTACGTGCTGAGTACAGTGCTAGTACTTCTATTACCATTCCCATTCAATAGACAGGAACCCTGAGGCTTATTGAGATTAAACAACTAGACAATGTTGACCAAGTTAACAAGGGGCAGAGCCAGAGTTTGAAGTCAGGTCTGCTGGTTCCTAGGTCCACACTCTTCACCAAACTGACCTATAATGTTGTTATGAGAAATGAGGAGATGCTGATGGTGCCGGCTTAGCCCCAGCCCCTAAGGATTGGAGTGCTCTGGTTAACTGAGGGGTGGACCCCCTGCTGCCATCTCACAGTGTTGAAAAGGCAGCACTATGACGACAGCAGGCAACACTGGTCTGTCACACAAACACAAAATGTTTGAAAACCCCACCCAGTGAATGTATTCTCCATAATAGCTGGCCTTTCATGCCATGAAATGAGAGTCTGTAACCTTCTCACTATATCTGGGGCAGAAATTCAAAGGTTGAAATACAACCTATTTTTATGAAGATTTGTTTTTTAAGGAAATCACAAGATTATTTGGTTTTTTGTTTGTTTGTTTGTTTGTTTGTTTGTTTAAGGTGACTCATAAAGTTTTGGTTTTGCAACTTAAGGCAAGATCTGATTTCCCTGATTCTGTGGTCCAGTTGGCTCTAAGTTCTGACGTGCCTTTGTTCGGTATTCAGGAGGCAGCTGAAGTGTAGTAGGAAGTGGGTTGAGTTTGGAATCTGCAGACCTGGGTTCAAGTTTTGCCTGCTTAACTTGCTTATCTTGAGTGATATTGAGCTTCAATTTTCCCGTCTCATTATTGAGATAATAAGTCCTACCAGTCAGAATGAAGATGACAGTAGACAGGTAAAGAGAAATCTTTATGAACTCTAAACTGAAATTATAACATACAGTACTATTTTTCTGGGTTGAATTCAAAAAAGATGAGGAGCTAGTGGAAAGAGCACTAGGTTAAGGGTGAAGAGATCACGATACTTACATTGCCTGGGTCCTAGTAAGTGACCCCACTCTAACTCCCTGGCTTTAGATAAATCATACATTTTAAAAAATATTATTTTTCTCAGCTATTAAATGAAGATAGATGCTATCAAATGCCCCTTTTTAATCCCTAAATATTTTGGGTTTTGACTGTTGGTTTGCTTCAATTTATGTTTTCCTGTTTGAGTTAGGAATATAAATTAAAATCAAGGATATTATTGCCTGGGTTTCTATTTTGGAAAAATGTGAAATATGAAGATTCCTGACCCTTGGTATTTGTAACCAACCATGCAAAATCTCTCAAAGTGATTTTTGGAATATTTTCCTCTGTCAACAGATTTGAATAGAGGCATCTGAGTGTTGAACTTCAAATCTTCAATGTAGTAAAACCTTTCCTTGATTTCTAGTTGCAGTTTCAGCTCCTAAAAAATTGCTTTTTACTTATGGTTACAGTATTAGTTTCCTAGGGCTGCCATAACAAAGTACCACAAACAGGTACTTAAACAACAGAAATGTGTTTTCTCAGTCTGGAGGCTAGAAGTCCGAGATCAAGACGTAGGCAAGGGTTGCAGTGAGAAAGAACTGTTCCATGCCTTTCTCCCAGGGAGCTGTGGGATAATGATTATGGGTTGAATTGTGTCTCTCCAAAATTCATATTCTGAACTCCTAAACCCCAGTACCTTATTTGGAGATAAGGTCTTTATAGAGATAATCAAGTTAAAAAGAAGTCAGTAGGATGGATTCTAATCCAATATGACCAATGTCTTTATAAGAAAGGGAAATTTAAATATAGACTTATACAAAGGAAAGATAATGTAAAGATACAGGAAGAAGAAAGCCATCCACAAGCCAAGGAAAGAGACCTGAAACAGATTCTTCCCCCATGGCCCTCAAAAGGAACTTATAATAAATAAGTGGTGTTCCTTTCTTGTAGACGCATCACCACAGTCTCCGCCTTCAGAGTCACGTGGTGTTCTCCCTCCCTGTGCATGTCTGTCTCCAAATTTCCCCTTATGCTACTCAAGCATGACCACATCTTTACTAATTACATCCACCATGACTTTATTTTCAGTATGGTCACATTCTGAGGCACTGGGGATTCGGACTTCAGCTCACAAATTTGGCGGGAAACACAATTCAACTTATAACAATTATTCATTGTGGTAAATTGAAACTCAGCCACAATATTTTATGGCTCCTGTCACCAGAAGTGGAGTCAATTCCCTCATCCCTCGGGTCTGGGTGGGACTTGTGACATACTCTGACTCCTAGGATGTCGCGATGGTGACGTGAGTGAGGTCTACAGCCTAGGCCTCAAGGGTCTCGCACCTTCTGCCCTCCCCCTCTTGGAATGTTGCCCTGAGACTGCCATGAACAGAAGCTGGTCCCGCCTCCTGGAGGAGGAGAGGCCTTGTGGAGGGGAACCGAGGTGCCCCAGCCAACAGCTGGAGGCAACTGCCAGAAATGTGAGTGAGGCCACTGTGGACCTTGGAAACCAGCAGCCAGGTGTGGCCCACTGCCTATTTATGTACAGCTTGCAAGCTAAGAATGGTTTTTTACAATTTTAATGGTTAGCAAAAATCAAAAGAATATTTTGTGACATGTCAAAATCATATGCAATTCTAGTTTTAGAGTTCACAAAATAAAGCTTTTGGGGAACACAGTTACTCTTTTCTTTACATGCTGTCTGTGGCTACTTTTGTGCTATAATGGCAGACTTGAGTATTTGCAACATGGACCATATGGCCATCAAAACTTAAAATATTTCATTTCTAGCTCTTTACAAAAAAGTTTTCCAGGGCTGGCCCGTGGCTCACTCGGGAGAGTGCGGTGCTGATAACACCAAGGCCACAGGTTCAGATCCTGTATGGGGATGGCCGGTTCACTCACTGGGTGAGCGTGGTGCTGACAACACCAAGTCAAGGGTTAAGATCCCCTTACCCGTTATCTTTAAAAAAAAAAAAAAAAAGTTTTCCAACCCCTGTCCTAAGCGCAGCCAACTCTCCAGTTCAACACAACTGCATAAATAAGCCCAAGAGAATAAGCAGAGGAACTGTCCAGCCAACCCCAGATCAAAAGAAGAATAAATCCTTGTTCTAAATGACTAAGTTGAACGGTGGCTTATTATGTAGCAATGGATAACCATTTCTAGATAACTTTATTTACCTGACTTCCAGTTAAATAAAACAGAATTTTTCATATGAAGCCAAACTAAAACATGTCTGTTTTTGAAACAAAAACAAAAATGCAAACTAAAAAAAACCAAGACTCTTAAAATGTTGAGAATCTGAGAGCCAAAATTCTTAAAACTTTTTCATGTGCATAGCTGCAATTTTTTCAGGTAATTATTTTTAACTAACAGTTTAGAGAGAAAATGATTAGTAGAACCAAAACTCTCCACTAAGCTATGTTAAATGCCCTCAGTTTATATTGGATTTAATCCTAAACCCTGATTTTCAGAATTTCCTCCTATCTGATTAGTAGCCTAGGATCTTGACAAGATCTCTTGAAAACAGCTTACAAAAGCTCCCCCCTCTCTTTGCATACCGGTAATAGAATTGAACTGCTCTGAGATGAACCTGGGAAGAAACGTGTCACGTCAGTTTGTTTTCTGAGTACTGCTGTGGTTAACTGACTTCCTGTGCAAGAGACACAGCCGTAGCCCAACCACAGAAACGTGCCATTTCCAGCCTCTTATGATGACAGCTGGGACCCATGAGGTCTGGGAAACCCTGGCCTGAATCTTCCCACTTACCCTGGAGCTCCCACCTCAACCACAGTATACCAGTTCCCACAAGGTATCAGGGAAATCACTGAGCTAAGACTTAAAAGATCCAAGTTCTCATTCTGTGCTACCTTGAATACCTTTGTCTGTACAAATGAGGAGTGTAAATATTTAACATTTCCTTCATTCATATGGTGAACGTCAGCAGTGAGACAAGTATTGTTCTAGGGATAGGGCAGTAAACAAAACCAAGTCCTTGCTCCCCTGGAGCTCTTCGTGGAAGAGAGAAAAATCCTACGGTGGGAGGAGATAAACAATAAACATATAAACAAGTAGATGCTGTAGACCGCCTGGTGATAAGCCTCATGAAGGAAAATAAAATAAGGTAAGAAGTTGCTATGTGGCACAGGGTGATAAGCAAAGGCTTCACTGATGAGGTGACAGCTGAACAGAGGCCTGAAGAGGAATCTACGTGGACATCCATAGAAAGCGGGAACAGCATGTGAAAAGTCCCCAAGGCAGAAGCACGCTTAGCGTGTTTGAGGAACAGCAAAGAGGCAGAGGGGCTGCAGTGGATGAGCGGGGTTGGGAGGTAGTGAGGGCCAGACCATGCAGGACGCTGCAGACGATTAGTAGTACTTTGGATTATTCTGAGTGAGTTGAAAGACCACTGGGGACTTGCAGAGAGGAGTGGCTGTTTCTTCTTTAAGCGACACTTTTAATTAAGTTTTAAAAGGATCTTCTGGCCACTGTGTTAAGAATAGATTGCGAGGGGGCAAGGATGGAAGCAGAGAGACAAGTTCTAAGGCTATTGCAATAACGCAGGTGAGAGCTTTCATGGCTTGCTACAGCAGAAGTGTAAAGGGGGAGCAGAGAACAGGTATGTTTGGAAGGTAGAACCAACCAAGATTTTCTGATGGAAAAATGGTGGGGTGTGAGAAAAAGAAAAGAGTCAATGGTGTCACCAGGGTTTTTCTCTGAGCAATCAGGGGAATGGAGCTGCTATGTGCTGAAATAGGGAAGGCTTTGGGAAAAACACCTTTTGGAGGAGAAAGAATTAGGGTTTGTTTTTGGACCTGTTGAGCTTGAGACATCTATTAGTCATCCAGGAAGATATGTAGAGAAGGTAGAGTTCGGGGTTCAGGGGAGCAGTCCAAGCTGAAGAGACATTTGAGAGCTATCATTGTAGAGATGACATTTAGAGCCATAAAGTTTGCTGCTTTACTGGGCGGGCTACCACTGTGGGCAACCAGCAAATCAAGAGGCCAAGGTGACACCCAACTAGGGAGGGAAATGGCAGTCTGCCCACCATAAAAGTTTACAGGACGGTTCTCCTGGACCTCACTTCCGTGGCTCTAGAGAGGGACTGGTTAGTAGCCTTCTCCTTGAGAGAGGGGCAGCCTCTCTTCAAAAATTAAGGATTTCCCCCAAAGCAACCTCCTTTCAGATTTCAGTCCCCTCTTATATCTCTCCTCCCCATGGGGCCCCAGGGTGGCCTCTCTTGCACCTGGTGGTGGGTGGTGGCTGGTGAGAGGGGCATACTATAGCCAGATCGGGGCTTTCTTTGAATTAGGGGTTTAGAGAACTAATTAACATCTGCTTAGTGTGTTATCTCTGTGCCATAAAACACAGTCAGGATCAGGAAAAACCTCAATCAATACTTCAGAATATCCTATTACATGAGGAGTGAGTTGTTGGCAAGGAAGAGACCCTTGTTTTTCCCTAAGGACAGAGATGAGGGCCTCTTCCCAAAGCAATTAGGGAAGTTCCTACCACACAAGAAATGCAGAAATATCTGTTTCTCACCAATGTCAGGGGTGGGGACACTTGCCTAAAATAACCTTTTCTGGGCCAAGCAGCCCAACGAGACACTTAACCTCTCTTAGCCTCAGTTTCCTATCTATGAAACGAGTTAAATTAGTCTGCACAGTTTTCCAGGTCAGAGATTTTCAGAGTTAAGATAATAGAATTGTGCTGATGTTATATAAATAAAAGAAAAAAGTAATTTTTTATAGCTATTTGGAAATTCCCTTCACAATTTGTGACTAGAGATAGAATTCAGATTTATAACCCAAGACAATCTTTTCCAATCTCCCCAAATATTCATAATTTACTTTTTGGCTTACTGTTATATTCCATTGTGGATTAAGCCAAATGTATTTTGTCCTAATTAAATAAAAGCAAAATCGAGCAACTACTTCAAAATTTAGTAAACAACTAAAACTCACAAAATGTAATAAAGAACTGCAGTGACAAATGAGTAAAGAGTCAGGGTGTCTTGGTCCAGGACCATTAAAGTGATCTTAAGACTAAAACTGGGTTTGTTGGGCTGGCCGGTTAGCTCACTTGGGAGAGTATGGTGCTGGTAACACCAAGGTCAAGGGTTCAGATCCCCTTACTGGCCAATTGCTAAAATAAAAGTGGGTCTTGGAAGGACACACAGGATCTCCCAGAACCCAAGGGCAGGCAGGGCAACAGGCCTCACGGGACTGGCACCAGGGGCTGAACCACCAGGGACCAGGGCAGTCCCTCCTGCCAACTTCCCAGGCACATGGTCTCTTATCTCTGCTTTTCTCTGCATATCTGTTTCTCTCTTATGATGAGGGGGTGTGGGCAGGGTGGACAAACTGTTGAACAAGTCTGCTACAAAGTGCAAATATCTCCATGAGGTTTTCCCTAATAACACTAAATCTTGGGTTTTAGTTACTTGGGGTTCTGATTTTGATGACCTTTGCTGCTGCGAGGTGCCTAGAAAGCTTAAATTTGGGGTGCCTTAGGATCAACAGTAAGAAAAAAAAAAAAGGCACTGGCTAACAAGGAAGAGAGAGCTGACTGAAAAGTGTCAACTCCCTCAAAGATATAAACAAGGCTTGTTTACAACTAGGGACAGGAAGCCTCCCCTGTCCTTAGTTCATCATGTTTCTAGAGACAGTTGACCTGTTGACTTAAACATATCACTAAAAAAGACCAGCTGGAAATAATGACCTGCTAACCATGTAGAGATTTGAGAAAGAATTAGCTTTCCAACAGAAAAGTGAACCTTTCTTTGCCTATTACTCAGGCACCTTTGGCTTTTTTTTTTTTTTTTTTTTTTTTTTTTATAATTTCCAGACTTCACAATAATTTGAGCCAAAAGTTAGAGGCCCAGATCCAGGCTTTGACACTAATTTCGGAAACCTTTTCCTGGAGCCATTTGCTGAATGGCACAGAATCCCTCCCGTGCTGCCTCAGTGGCTAAATGCCGTAATGTTTTAGAGAGGGCCAGAATCCTTGTTCCAGCACTTTCCAGCTGTGTGCCCTCGCGTATGCAGCTTAACCTCTGTAAGCTTTTCTCATTGTGAAGACTTGAGTTGTTCGCTTTCTTTTTATGTCTATGGGATTAGTCATTTTTGTTTATTTTTTAACTCTTTAAAAGCAGTGTTTTTCACCCATAATACTCTGTCCTGTGTCTTATACCACTGTCAGCATAGTACTAGGCTGAGAGCCTGTGCTCAATTAATATTAACCATCCTCTTGATTTTGGCAAAAATATTAATAAAAATTATTACTATTATTATTAATAATTTATTGGAGCTTTACTCAATATATTGAGACATTGAGTCTATTCACCACGATAGGGGAGAAGGGAATGACAAATTAGGAAAGAGCTTTTCATTAAGGAAAGTTCAATCCAGCATGGGGCCAGATGGGTAGACACATCTGTCTGTCCTCTCTTCTCCCACAGCGTGTGACTCGGGGGAACTGTTTGGGAGTAGAAACTGTTGGGTGCAGAGCTGTTTTCTGCACAGACAATGCTTCCTGGTGGTCCACAGAGACATAGAGAGGGAGCTGCTGATGCTCATTGAATGCCCTGGTTTCCTAAAACAAATGCATACTGGACGTATGAAGTTTTTCTCTATAAGCTTCAGTCAATTGCCTCAAAGCTCCTGAGTGGAACAGGTGTGGCATAGGCAGGGCAGAGGTAAAGAGGGAAGTTATTTACATGCCATCCTCTTGGTCCACCCCAGCCCCCTTACCCTAATTTCCTTGCACCACATAAAGGATCACCTCCTCACCCCTGCAGGCACTCAGGGCCTCTCCTGTGCATACTCCCCTCTCCCCAGCTCTTCCTCCTCCAGACAGTTCTCACTGATCTTCCAGGGTGGAAGGTGAGGCTGGGGGACTGTGAGTTCTGGTTACGTGGATGAGGGGAGGGGACACAGACAAATGAGAAGGGGGCAGAGCAGGAGGGAAAGGAAGACAGGCTTCCCTTTCACCATTAGTTTCCTCCTCAACATCTAAAATCTGAAATCAAACACTATTTGCCAGCAAGAGGATTAGCTTTCTTCTGATAATACCCACCCCAAGGTATCCTGTGTGTGGTGTTCCTATTTCCCCGCTGAACAGAACTTTGGACCTGTTTCCTGAGAAATAATAATTCTGGCCTTTTTGAGCTCAGAGAGTACCCCTTCCATATTCTGCATTACTGTGAGGCTTCCTGGTGTTAACTTACAGTGATGGATGTCTGTTACCCCTGATTCCTCCCCTTCCCAAGTCGGGGTCATAGGAGGCAGGTAAGAGTGGAGATTCAGCCAACTTCATAACAATGAAATCCGAGTGCTAAGCTTGAATTAATTGCACTTTCTTCTCTACTGATAGTATGGTACACACCTGGTGTAACTGGTTTATTCATTTGTATCACTCCCCACCTTAGACTGTGAGCCACTTGGTGACAAAGGCTGCCCCATCACCACCACCAACTAAGGGCACACTACCTGCCCCCTACCAACCCTGGCACACAATATTTTGTGGAAAGAAAAGAGGGAATCTTGCCTCCATTGTAAATATTTTGTAGGTTCAGCATCCCCACCCCGCCCCAGCTCTCAGAGTTACACTATAATGTCAGCCCATGATTGATGAGATGAGATATTTACAAAGATAAATAAAAGACAGATTGCCCTCAAGCTCTGAAGCAGGAAGTCTGGGTGACTCTAGCTGCTTTGGCATGTCTAAAGCTGCACAGAGTGAATGGTATTCCCAAGACCAAGAAGGGCCAGGACAGTTGGACAATGATAGCTCTAGAAAAGGAGACCAGAAAGCAAGCACCTGCAGTTTGTCTCCAGGGCGGACCCACAGACGTCAGCTGTCTGCTCCCAGTTGTGCAGACAGATGGTTGAGCTCTTGGAGCCTGAAGCCATAAAATATTTGAATCACACGCTCAGTTCCTCTTGTTCTGATCTCATGCTCACTAAGCAACAGACAAATTGCAATTTGATTTCCCATGTATTTATCAATGGACCACTTTGTTCTAAAAAGGTTTTAAGGGGCTTATAAAAGTGTATATACTTCAGTTTAAAAAATAAAATGGACTGTAAATTGCTACAGCAGTTTTGGTTTTGCCTGCCTCATACCCATTTACCCTTATTCTTCCCCCATTTTCTCTGGGGAAGCCATCTACCTCTCAGGTAGAATTGTACCATCACATCACAAGTTCCCAGAGAAGGCGTGTGACCCACATGTACCCAATCCATGAATTCCATCCATATGTTCTCTCGATTCTGAGAATTGTGTCGGAATTATGCAGAAAGAGAAGCTCTTCTCCCACTGGCACTGCTGTCTGTAGGATGCTAAAAGCCTGGAGCTGCCAGAGCCACCAGGTGGGGAGGCAGGAATCTGAGAATGGAGTCAACACGGAAGAGAGCAGAGCTGTGAGATGGAGGGAAAGAGGCTGAGCACGGATGAGATTTTTTTTTTTTTTTAATTTCCAGATCCAGTTGTGGCTGAAGCTAGACCAACTTCTGGATTTTTTTTACTACATATATGTAGTATATTTTTTTACTACATGTATATGTAGTCTACACGAGTATATTTCCTTTTTTTTTTCAATTAAGTTGCATTTCTGCCTGCTCTCAACTGAGGGCCCTGATTAATTCAGTCTATAAGAAAAGTGGGGTGAGAAAAAAATGAAGCTAGAGAATTAAAAATGAAACACACCCACAAAAATGCTTGCATGAATTTCAGTATACTTGCTTAGTGCCGGCCCACCATGTCAGCTCAAACATCATAGCTGCCAACAGAGGAAAACCTGCTTAGTCATGTTAGTAAGAGTGCCCAGCAGATGAAAACTAATCAAATGCTCAGAAGAAATATAACTATTCCTGATTATAAAACTTGAAAGGAATTTCTACCTTGGGCTCCTTATAAAGAAGATGCCTTGTAAAAACATGGATCGCACGCCCTCAACAATATTCATACATTAAATACAATGATGTATTAATGAATTTCATGGAGCTGTTTCTTAGGACATCCGGCAAAGCAGACTGATGACAACACCAAAGCACGATTCAGTGAGGGCAGTTTTAAGTGGGGGAAGTGATGTAAGTCATGCATGAAGCTCACTGCAAGAGAGGCTTAGTTCAAAGTGACCCCTCCACGAACGAGTTGCAAACTGTATGTGTCTAGGTGATGAATGGTTTGGAGCTACACGCCAGTTAAAATCCTTTTGCTTTGGTAAGCTGATCTAAATCTTATATTCTATGGTAATTAGATAAGAAGAATCATTGCCTATTAAAGCCATTTTTACTCTGATTCCATAAAACCACATTCTATGCAAAGAAAAGAATGTTTTATATTTCTCTTCATTATGTGGGGAGTGGGCCATGGGACTGGGTTTCCCATCTTGTTTTCCTAGGCGGAATCCCTCCCTGCTTTAAAGGAGCCTCCCTGCCTGTGATCTGGCTGAGACATAGGTGGTGGTGGTTATTGAATCTCATGAATTTCAGCACTAACTGTGTGACTAGCACTGAGGTAGGCCCTGTGGAGTAAAACACAGTTCAGGCTGCTCCTGCTTGCTTACATAGGATGTTGCTAAACACTTGAAAGTTGAATGTGTGATAATCACACACTAGAAGTATATCCAATAAAGATTTTCCGTTCCTATTGAGATGGAAAAGTCTATAAAATTCCTAATAATATATCTCCCTCTAAATATAATCTTGGGAGCTAAGTTTCTAGCATTTTGTCTGTCCAACCAACTCTTTTTATTTATATCGTCATTATATGGCCCTTATCCATTTTAAAAATATATGAAAAGTTCATCTCTAATAGTCACGAATTTCAGTTCATTCCTTTTTCTCCTTGACTTGTATTTCCATCCCATTTCTTCCAATCATCCCTCACTATCCATGGGGGGTTAGTTTCAGGACCCCCACAGACACCAAAATTCTCAGATGCTGAAGTCCTGATATAAAATGGTGTATGTAGAATTTGCATATAACCTACACACACCCTCCAAATACTTTAAATGAATGCTAGATTACTTATAATACCTGATACAATGTAATTGCTATGTAAATAGTTGTTATATCACATTGTATTTTAATTTGTATTATCTTTATTGTTGTATTGTTATTTTTATCATTTTTTTCCCCAAATATTTTCAGTTCACGGTTGGTTGAATCTGAGGATGTGGAACCCATGGATATGGAGGGCTAACTGTATAATACATTTTTGAAAGTCTTTTATTGATATTTATCTTGGGCTAATATACTTTTGTAAATTGAAGTTAATTATTTTGGGGGGAAGCTTATCTTGTAGGAATCTAAAGGGAGAGATGAACATGTAAAAGACTTCATCAAATGGGGAAGATTCCAGATGGTAGAGTGGCATGAGTGAAGAGGCAAGTGTAACTTCTTCTGAGGGGCTTGGCCCTGACCTGGGCAGAGATATGTATGTTTGAGATGATGGGAGACATATTCATTGTGTTGGTAGGATAGGCCCAAATATCCGCCTTCAAGGTTACACTAAGGAACTTGGATTCCAACTGTGATTAGCATGTAATGTGGTGCCTAGGCTGAGACTTTTTTAAACTTAATAAATACAATCTGGATAAACAGAAATTTTAAAACCACAAGTAATTTTTAGTGACTCAAAACATAGAAATTTAAATTCAAAAAGTACAGACTTCTGCTTTTTGGGAAACCATCTAAATGAGTCTACATTACAAAAATGTAAAATAAATGTTGCTTTCTAAAATGGAGATATTATTAACACCAGGAGGCTAAGCTCCTCTGTAAGATCATGGAACATGCTGTTGACGGTGCAGCAAGAGTTGCATCTCTGCAGATATGTTTCTCTTAGAAAAATGTTTCTTACACCCACTGGCAGACGCACGTGTTCTAGTTATGTGCTTGTGCTCCTGTTAAGACTGATGCTCCCAGAGGGCCGGGAGGTAAAAGGGTGGTGTAATGAGCAGCCAATGACTTCACCTTACCAAGGGAACTGGTTTGGGTTTGGTAGGATTCAACCTGGACAAAACTGCTGGAATCCCGCAGTAATACTGAAGACAATTAGTCTATGAGGTACCATTTTTAGACACTCATGTTATGATGTGAGTGTGGGGAGAGGGGAGGAAGGCGGGGCAGAGAGACAGGTATACCCCTGTAGGTGGAGGGTAGTGTTTCCCTTGAAAGGATTAAACATCACCACTGTCAATTGCCCTTGGAAGAAGTAGATCCTAGGACAAGGAATAAGGATTGAGAAGGTAGACCTCAGACTAGCGAAAGGGAGAAACCCCTTTCCTGCAGGCCTGGCCATGCTTTGGGTATTTCCAGGGGTGGGCATGAATGGCTTCTTCGCAGGCAGGTCAACATTTAGGCAAACTGTAAGGCAGTGGGTTGGCCATTAGATTCAGAGAAACCATATCTTATACTAGCTCTAAGTTCTCTTCTTGTGCTTCCCCAAACTGTGAGTCTATTTTCTTCCAAACTTTCAGCCTGGACTAAGCAAGGTGGTACGGAAAGAAAAACAGGCCTAGGACATGTTTGTGTCCTGGTGGTGGAGGGAAGAGCAGAGCCCCTTGCTGAGGCCAGAGTGCAAAAGCATTATACACCACCACCATGTGCCATGGAGCAGCGATCCCTCAGGACCGTGGGCAGTCGAGGCAGGGACATGATGGCTTTACAAGGAAGTACTGTCTTAGACATGAGACCCTTTCACAGAGTGTGTTCTGAAGTAACTGAGAGAAACTCTACAGGAGCTGGTGGTAGCCAAAGTCATGGTTTAGCAATTCAGTGAAAATTCATGGATTTTAAGCAGGGCATGATAAGTCATTCCTCTATCCGTCTCTGAATTTAGAACCATTAGAGATTTAGACACAGGAGTCTAAAGAGGAAAACATCAGCTTTATTACTGATAGCACTGGCTTCAACATTATCATATAAACATGGCAAACCGACCAGGCAACAGACACACTAGCTCTGTTGGGGCAATGTTCCTTGGGGAGAAGACAAAGACAAAAACAGTAGCAAGTATGTGAGTCCCTGGTGCCTACTGCCTTCTAGGACAGAATGAAGTGATCAGTGGGGCTAGACACCAGATTCCAGGAAAGGGACCCCGACCTCCAGGCTGTGAAGTTTTAAAGCTGCATTATTAAAGAAGCACCAAGTCCCCCTCTGCAGTTATTAGTGGTCAGAGTTCAATACAAGGTCTGTCATGGCAGAAGCGTGGCTCCACTCCTATCCTGCCTGCTTGGGATCTATGGCTGGGGGATCGCTAGCCCCTCCCCTTACATAACCACGAGGCTGGGTCCAAGCCCAGCCATTGCAGGTGTATGCTGTGGCAACTTAGCAGCAATACTCGTCCCCTAGCATTTATGCCTAGGGAAGCACCAACTTTCCCCTGGCCTGCTCAGGCTGAGTCCAAGCCTTGGGATTGATCAGGATCGGCTGCCTTCAACCCAGGGCCGTAATTCATTGCCATTGAGCTTTGCATTCAGCCCATTTTCTAGAAGGCTGATGAATGAGTCAGTCTTGGGCAAATGAAGGCATACCTTTCTGAGCCACACCCCAAAGAGCCTCCTACTCCTTCTTCCTGAATTGTCCTCACTTTCCCAAAATTGCAGGCCTTCCTGTGCAGGGGCGGGGACTGCCTAAGTAAGTTTATTGGTTGGAGGAGCCGAAAATGTATGTGTTCCTGAGTCAGGATGCCATGGAAGAGAAAAACTCAGAAAAGTTCTCCCAAATCATCCATCACCTTGTTCATTCACCTACCCATGAATGGGGAGCAAAGGATCAAGGAGAAATATTCCACTGACACTTTTCCCTCCGGGAGCGAGATGTACAAGTCTTGTCCAAAAATAAGCTGGATCTAAAAGTTCTGGAAATGGATGGATGGATGGTGGTGATGGCTCTACAACAATATGAACGTATTTAATGCCACTGAACTGTACACTCAGAAATGGTTAAGACAGTAAATTTTAGTGATGTGTATTTTACTGCAATCAATCAATGTAAAAAATGAACTTGTTCTAATCATATTTTTGGACTTTCTTTTGCTTTGTTTTGAATAGTTAATATATTCACATGGTTTTACATTTTAAAAACACAATGTCTCTTCCATAGTCTATTTTCTAGCTAATCCATTTTCTTCTCCAGAGGCAAACAGTAATGCCAGCATTTTGGTATTCTTCCAGAGATATTTTATGCATTCACAAGCAAATACATTTGAAGAAAAATTTTGACACAAATGATTTTACACACTGTTCTGCAATTTGCTTTTTTGACTTAATGAAATTTCTTGGGGAATGTTCCATATTAGTATATGAGAGTTCCAGCATTCATAGCTGCATATTCTGCCAGTGCATGGATTTCCATAGTTGATTTAACTAGTCCCCCTCATGGTGCAAATCTAGCTGTTTTGAATCTTTTGCTATTTCAGTGAATATCCTCTAATATGTGTCATTTCTCACATCTATCTTCTCATAAGATAAATTCCCAGACATGGCATTGTCTAACCATGGTTTGAATAGTTTTCAACACAGGCAAACTTGACCTTAATACTGTAGAACAGACATCTGGGATGTGATACTAACCAGCCAAGACCTCTAATCTGACAAGCTATCCAGAAAAGCAACGATATATATCCCACTCATAGACCATTGCTCCATGCTTTTGTATGTATACTAAGTTAGGAAAACTGTCAAATAAACCCTGCAGTAGTCAATTTTCTTTTGCTTATAACAGAATACCTAAAACTGGGTAATTCATAAAAAGAAAAATTATTTCTTACAGTTTTGGAAGCTGGGAAGTCCAAAGTCTGGGGAACATGGTTGGTGAGGGCCTTCTCCTTGGTAGTGACTCTACAGCAACACAGGGTGTCACATGGCAAGAGAATGGCCTGAGCAAGAAAGCTAACCTCTCACTCACTAGCGTTATAAAGCCATCAGAACCACACCCATGAAAACCCATTAAAACATTATCCTATCACTCCACGAATGGATCAATCCTTTAATGAGGGTACAGTCCTCAAGATCCAATCACCTCTTAATGACCCACCATCCTCCACTGTATCAGGTGTTAAGTTCCAACATGAGCTTGGGATACATTCAAACCGTAGAAAACCCCAAGAAATTAATGTCCATTTTCCAAAAGCAACCCTTTCTGACAGAGGTCTGGTCAGTCCATTATACACAACTACCTGATTACAAGTGAGTTTTCTCTATATACTCATAATCCTTACATTTTCCCTGTTCTGATTTTCCCGTGTTTTCATACATTATCCATTTTGTCCTCTAACAACTAAAGAACCCCATCAGGCTAGCCAGAAAAAGTAATATTATCTGCATATTATAGGTGAGAAAACAAAGGAACATAGACCAAGGGAAATTGCCACTTGTCCAAAGTCACCCAGAAAGTTAATCGAAGAGCCTGGATTAAAATCCAGGTCAATAACTTAATCCTGTGCTCTTTCCACTAATCTATATTGTTCTTTTTCTCCAGTTCTCAAAGACCCCCTGGGCCCAGGAGAGGTCTCTGTGGGCAAGCAATGATTGTCTCACTATTTGGAACTTGTCCTGATGGCCCACAGATGTTGCAGATGAACAGAGGGGACTTCTCAGGCATGAGACACATCTTCACACAAGGGAAGTCCAGGAAGGCTTGTATCCTCCCAGCTTGCCTTCAGCCTTATGTGGCTCCCCCGCCAACATGGGAACAGGTAAGTCTGAGCTTTGAGAACGTGTGATACTGCTACTCAGGGAAGAACCAGGGGCGAATGAATTTTGTGCAGTGGCAAAGAGTTTTTCACATTGTGTGTATCAAAATGCTATGAACTATTTAAAACTCCCACTACATCATGCGACTCAGGGTGGCGTAGAAGGGAACAGAGACTTCCAGCACTGCATACAGAGAAGCCATTCTGGGGACACCAGACAATAGGCATTGTACTAGATGAGATTGACTCTAGGGCAGGGAGAAATTTACTCAAAATCTGAACTTTGAGTAGAATGAGAAACTAAGAATCCTTGGTAGTATTTCCATAGTTGATCTAAGAGAGAGTCTATTCTGAGCACTATAAAAACTATCCCCAGATCTCACTGGGTAACACAGTAAAGGTTTGTTTCTCACTGGTGTCGCAGTCTGTTGTGGTTGTGTTGGGGAGGGCAGAGGGGACTCCATGCAGTCACAGAAGTGGAGCTGATCACCAGCCTGGCATTCCATGCACCAGGGCTCAGTCAGTGGCTCCCACTGCCCAGGAGGCTAGAAAATCAGTTTTCCTCTGTGCTCAGGAGAAGAAGTAGGATTTGGGTGAACACACAGCAGTATCTGCTTCATCAACATAGACTGACTCTGAACCTAAACAGTAAGGGACACAGAAGAGGGACACAGCTAATATATGAGAATCAGGACAGTGAAAGGAACAAAGATCTGAAAAGGACCAGATAGAGACATTTGCCTGTTGATTAATCTTTGGTAAAAAGGATGTGGAAATTGATTCCCAAACTCCACTCTACATTATTTATGGCTTGTGGGACATGGAAATGTGTTAAGGTTAACTGTGTAACAAACTGTACATAATTCTCATTTCATAGTTGCAGTCAATCATTCTCCATTGGCCTGTTTTGCTGTCTTTACCAAATTATGGGTTAAAGAACTCTCCTGAGTACTTGTAACATGAGGTATCTGGGCTGGGAGGTCTTACTAGCAATTGAGGTCAAGCTTCTTGCTCCAGGGAAAGGAAGAGCAAAAAGGGGTTCACCTTAAATAGGGCCACCTTAACTGGGCTTATTTCTGTCTGATGTGCAACACATTTACTTACATTCTAGGAAAACTGGTGAGTGAGCAAATGTCAACCTCGGGGTCTCTTGTCAGTGCTTTCTTCAAATTACGCACTATGACAAATTTCAAGGAAGTTAAAAAACAGACAATTATAACCAAAGCAGCCCAGCTATTTCGAAAAGAGATGGAGCTTCATTACTTCAAATCCAAATACCTGCAAGCCTGGCAACCAACCTACATCAAAATAAACATCCATCTGCCAGCCCCAATGTTTAAAAACTCAGGTAAGCTCTATTCTCTGAAGCATAAGCCATCTGTAACCTCCGAAATGTGAATGTCTGTGGGGGAGGGTCCATGAGGGTGAATTTATGAAGGTGTGTTCGTGTAAGAGTGAGTGTCAAGGTTGTTATATGTATTTGTGATACTCTGTGTGTGTGTGGAGGTGCATGTATTTTTTTGTGTGTGTGAGACTGGCAGGATGAGGATGGCAACTCAAGTGGATCCATGTTTTACATGACATTATATGAAACTCTAGTTAATTGGCACAGAGAAATGGAAACCCACAAGTAACTGACATTAGGACCGTTGTAACGCTCCCAGGAGACCTAACCCTTGCTGGCTGTGTAATCACAAGCACCTGCAAGGCTCTGCCTTGCTGAAGAGTGAGCAGAGCACACCTGCCTGCCAACATCTGCCTGGAGGAAGGAAAGACAGGGCTTCAACCCTGAGCGCAAGAGCGCTGGCCCCTTTCCTGTGCTCAGCTGTCATGCTCACTTGCACTGTGCATGGTACCTGTCAGCCTGCTCTGAATGCTACAGCACTGTTCTAGGACTCACTATCTGCACTCAATATCCAGAGACCTGTTGCCCCTATCCGTGTGCTCCCAGAAGACTCTGGTTTCTATAACAACAGACCCCATCCCTGGAGATTCCTCTCGCCTCCTGCCAATCCAAGCTGACTTAGCCCGGCCCTCAGCCTGGCCCCTCCAGACGTTTGGTGCCTGTTCCCACCCAGACACCAGCGCTGATCACCAGTATTTCCCAGGAGTTGAAAGAGGAAAATGGAGACTCAGTAAATACGTAAATAAAAGCTGAGCTTTTGAAAGCTGTGCTAACCTTGGCACAGTTTGCATTTCCTTCACTGTTGCTTTCTCTAGGTACCTTTAAGTTTGCAGCAAGGAGAATAAGAAGTCAGCTGTGAATTGGTTTGCTATGATGTTTTCTGAATCATCATTCAGAAGAGGAGGTGAATCCACGATTTTTTAAAATCTAGAAGCAGAAGCATGCTGCAGTTATGGAGATGATACCTTTTTGTGGGTTTTTCTGTCTTTCATGTGTAGGATTTTTCTGAGACCTGAAAATTGGGGGGGAGAGAATAGATAAGGAGTTGCTCTGAGGGCTTGCTGCAATCTGGAAGGAATAAGTTTGCACAGTAGAAATAGGAAAGTCTTTGGTACTGTGAGTTTTGTATTGCAACTGGATTCACATTTGCAGTCATCCTTGTAACCAGAAGAGCCACGTGACTAATGTATGCTCTGAAGGAGTGAACAGAGCTGCTATTCTCATGCAGAAGCAGGGGTTTGGTGCACTGCAGGTGTGTGAGCACTTGCCCCTCACACTTGCAACACGCCTGTGAGCCCTCTGGGTGGATTCTGGTTAGTTCCTACTCTACCAATCGCAGTTGCTAAGAGCAGGTGACCTCACAAACCATTTTAGCAACTTTTACTGCTGGGAATCATTCTTTTGGGAACCTCAGAAGCTGGCAAATAAATCTTCATACTCTCTGTTTAAATTCCAACAACACAAACTAAAAATCTCTGCTTTGAAAAGGAAAGATTTTCTCCAAGCAAATGCAACTGACAGAATAGATGCCCTGCATGTGGCTTTAAAGACATAAGAGTAATAATAATAATTGTTTTCATTTTGATAAGCTTTACAGATTCCAGAATTATCACATGAGTTCCATTTCACTTGATATGTGCAGTTACCATGGGATGTAGGTAGGGCTGACCTTGACCAGTGGTATCCATATCAGAAGCTCAGTGGGATTAAATGGTTTGCCAACGTCACAAGGTGAGTGGTTGACACAAATTGCATTGCAAATATTCTAACAAATAAGTTAGCAGGCTTTCTATTCTACCATTCCACTAAACCTAAAAAACAATCCTGAGGATTTTTTTAAAATGGAATGATCACTCATGCCCAAGCCCCATGGAAAATTCACAGGCTGATGAAACAGATCTATTTTAGTGATTCGAGGGAATATCGAGCTGCTGATTTTGAGCAAAAGCAGCCGATGTAAATAAGCATGATATATTCATATATTCATCCATTTGAAAGAAATCTGATGGCAGGAATTTTCTCCCAACAAAGCAGATTCTGGGATATGCCAGCATCTGTACAAGTGTTTGTCATTCTCTGCAACTTCCATGCCTATTGGGGGACCACAGATTCTTTAAGCATGAGGATTGGACGGAATCTTAGAGATCATTTTATTCAAAGTCCTGCTACAGGGGAGGAAAGAGAGCAGTGTCTCACCCAGGTCCCACAATTAATAGGTGTCAGAAGTAGAACCAGACCCCAGACCTTCACACATCACATTCAGTTCAGAGTAACACCCCTGAGTCCCTGGAATGTTCCGTGACTGAAGCACCACTATATTATCCTCAATGCAACATTTAAGAAGATGAGTGCAGGTAGGCCTTTGAGCAAGATTTAGAGTAACAAAGGCTGAAATCAAAGGCCTTCAACTCGCTTAAGGTTGATCTTCTGACAGTAGGTCTCTACAGAGTGTGGGCTCCCTGGAAATCAACCTCAGCTCCACTCTGCCATGGAGCTTCAGTATCGGAGTGTGAGGCCAGAGTTGGCTGGTACTTGGTGTGGTATGATGGCCAGGACAGGGTTTGGCTTTGTGTCCCTGTGCTTTCTACATGGCTTAGAGTATCAGCCAGAGCACAGTGCAGGTCCCAGAAAATGAGGCCAAAACAATCCTAACCCATGTAGCACAAGGCTACGGTATTTATTCAGGGGCTTTCTCAGAAGGCTTTCCAAAGAGTGCTTTGGGAGGTTTATTTTCAAACCTCAGTCCAAGACCAAACCACTTATAGTTATGTCAGCAGCTTTGCCCAAGGTGTCCCTGAGCTGTTGTCAGCAGGTTTCTAAAAGAATCCCACAGGCTCAGGACTTGCACTGTGCCTCTGAAAGAATGGCCTGAAAGCAGTGTCAATAAGAAACTTTCCCTTATGTCTCTGCACCAGGAACTTAAACAAAACTGTGTTGGGCATGTTCCCATGGTATAGCAAATGCTGCAGTGTGCTGCTCTGACTTTCTCAGGACCAAGGCTCATACCCTTCCTGATGCCAGGAATGTGGCCTGCTGATGTCCCATAACTGAGTCCCTCCCCGGGGACTGCCCTTGCTCAAAGGTGGCTGCCTCCCTTGAGATTACAACTCTTCCTGGGAACAGCCTGCATCTGATGACTGGTCAATGTGGGGCTACAAAGTGTTGTCCCTTTTGCTCCATTTGGGACATCTTTGAAGGGCCACCACAGCTCCACAGCTCCCTGGGGACTGGCTGAGGCCTCAGAGCTACTGCACTGAAGTGCGACTTCCTTCTCTGCCCAGGCCTGCCTCCCCCACTCCTTTACACTTCCCCAGAGCACTCCCTAGTAAACCACCTACATGGAAATCCTTGTCCCAAATCTTTTGCCCAGGGACCTTGACCTACCACAGACACACAGACATACACAGAGACACACATTCTCTCTCTTTTGACTTCTTAGGGGCCAGCATCTTGATTCTCGTCATCTGATGGAGACTGCTCCATCAACAACTCCATATCAAATGCCTGGAAAGTTCCTTTTATCAAGATAGCCAAAGAAATCTGTATTTGTCCACTGTGGCTGCTGTAACAAATGACAACAAACTTCGTTTAAAACAACACACATTTATTCTCTTAAAGTCCTGGAGGTCAGAAATCCTAAATCAGTTTTACTGGGCCAAAATCAAGGTGTCAGCAGGGCTGGGCTCCTTCTGGAGGCTTTAGGAGAAAATCCAGTTCCTTGCTTTTTCCAGCTTCTAGAGCTGAATTCTTTGTATTCCTTGGTTCATGGCCCCCCTTCCTGCATTTTCAAAGCCAGCATAGTGATATGGCGACATGGTGCCACAGTGGCACACTGCCTTCTGTTTCTGGCCAAATCTCCCTATGCCTCTCTTTTGTAAGGACATCTGTGATTGCACTTAGAGGCTCCCTGGATAATCCAGGATCCTCTCCGTATCTCAAGAGCCTTAACATAATCACACCTGAAAAGTCTCTTATATGTTACCGTGTAAGGTGACATTCACAGGTTCTAGGGATTAAGACCTGGATATCCTTACAAGGCCATTATTTATCTTCACACAGAATCACCAAGCAAATCCCAAGGGACCTACATTTGATTTCAGTCTGTAGTTAATCTTCACCCCAAAGTGAGGTAGCTTCTTTCTGCCGTCCACTGGCTGTTGTCCCATGCGGCCTGGTCTCAGCCGGGATACCTACTTCTTGATTCAGGCCTTCATTAGGAAACACCAGGAATTGTTAGCATTCTACCTGCTTCTGCTAGAACTCATTGTCTCTCTCCTTCCCCCGCTGCCCCTGCCCACATCACCTCCTCTCCTCTCTCTTTCTTCCCTCTACCCCTCTATCCACCACATTCCGTGTCTGCACTCACCCTGGCGCCTCTATTGTCTGTGTTAGGATGATATTTTCAGCACACTGTGGCTCTGGGTAGGGGTGTGAGGGAGGGGCATAGAATATTGGTTTAAGCCTAATTGGCATATTTCTGTGTCACTTCCAGAAAGTCCTCTCTGTCAATAGAAACTTGGGATGATATAGAGTGACCTACAGATAGGAATTTAAATGGCTGATAATGCACACACTCATTGACCAGAAATAAGGCTGATCTGAAATTCTGTTGATCTCAAGAAATCCTCTGCAATTTCATTTCTTCCCTTGCCCTCAATTCTTTTGGCGTGTTGTTTCTACCTCATTGATGGATCGTATAGCTTGATGTACATATTTGTCTCCCCCGCTAGACTGCGAGCTTCTTTCTTTATCTTTCTATCCCAGCCTAACAACTCTCCAGGGTCCACCTGAGACAGCATGGCCTCTGCAGAAGAACTCTGTACCTACAGTCCCTGAAATGGCCTTGAGTCCCCGGCTGTGACACCTACCCAGCATAATCACCAATACCCCGTGACATTTTGGCAGTCAAAGGGAACCTATGACTACCCTCTGTAGACATGACAGCCAAGGATGTGACCCTGGGGAAAGCCCTTCCCATGGGTCTTTCCTTGTTGCATTTATATTTAGCTCAAACAGAAAACTGCAGCTGTTGTTCTCAGTGGCAGGTATCAAACAATAGCCAAAAAGAATAAGCAGTAGTTGTTACCTTCCTCCCCAATAAGACATGAAATCCTTGAATTTGGGGCCACGTCCCTCTGACAAGCTTTCCCACACCCAGATCACAGGCTATGCACCAACATCTGTTGTACGGAAGAAGATTCAGAGGGGAAAGACTTGAATTCAGCTTCTAAGCTTTTTAAAAATATTTCTATATTTTAATTTTTTAAATTAAGTAGTATTTCAAACATACAGAAAGGTGCAAAAAAATGAAACAGACAACCATATGCCTACCATTCAGATTAAACAGCTGTTACCATTTTTACTCCAGATCACTTGTAAAAAAGAGAGACAAACGGACACAGCTAAAGGCACTGCCCACTTCACTCACATCCCTCCCCTTCCTCCCTCTGCAGAGAAGCCTCTGCCTGCAGGTGGTGTGTGTGATTCCCATGCATGATTCTGTACTGTCACTAAATATTTGTATATCCAGGACAACATTTATAATTGTCCCATGTGCATTCAGAATTTTCATGAATGGCATCATATTGCATATATTCTCTTGCAGCTTGTTTTTCTTACTCAACAGTATATTTTAGAAACTTATTCATGTTGTATGGATACAATGTAGACCTAGTTCATTTCTTTAACTGCAGTATAGTATACCACAGTTCATTCAGTTCCCTGAGGAGGGGAAATGAGTTATTTGCTTTATTGTTGTTGTTTTGCAATGAACATGCTTGTGCATGCCTCTGTACACAAGTATAAAATTTCATAGTGTAAACATTTAGAAGTGGAATTTCTAAATAGTCGAGAATATACTTCTTCACCTTCTTTAGTATTAACAAATTGCTCTCTTAAGTAGTTGTTCCTATCTGAACTCCTACTAGATAAGAAATTCCTGTTTTCCTGTATCCTTACCACCACTGGTGACACTTTTTAATGTTTTCAATCTGATGGGTGCAAATGGCATTTTATTGTTTTAGTTTATATTTTCCTAATTCCTTGTGAGCTTAAGCATTTTTACATGCTTACTCATTTGGGGTGTGTGTGTGTGTGTGTGTGTGTGTGTGTGTGAGAGAGAGACAGACAGACAGACAGACAGACATAGAGAGAGAAACCAGTTCCAATCCTTTGCTCTTCTTATAAATTTATAACTGTATTTATTCTGAAATTATTATTTGAGTTGCAAATATCTTCTCCCAACCTGTATCTTGTCTCTTCATTTCATTTATTTGTTTTCTATTATAAATAACTTTTTTATTTTCATGTAGTCAAATTCATACGTCTGTTCAAGATTTGTGGGTATTACTCCTTTATTTAATAAATCTGTTCCTAACCCTACATCTAACATATTCTCACATTGTTTTCTAAAAATTCTAAATTTTTTAAAAGGGGCATGTGGTAGGATAAAAATTCTAAATTTTTGCTCTTCACATTTAAATCTTTGTCCATCTGGAATTTACTTTTTGCTTATATGGTGAAGTAAGGACCTAATTTTATCTTTTTCCAAACAGAAAGTTAATTGTTAAGGATAGTCTAGACTTTCCTAGTATTTGAAATGCCATTTATATTAAATACCAATTCCCACATGTAAGTGGGTCAGTTCCTGGACTCTAAACCATTCTGTTGGTTCATTTGTCTGTCCCTACACCTATACTGGAATTTTAACATTTTCATAGCTAAATAGCAAGTCTCAACACCTGGTACAATAGTTCCTGATACTTTTTCACTTCAAATCGGTTTTGACTTTCATTAGTCCTTACCCTTCCAGTATTTTTAAATTAGCTAATTGATTCCTATGAAAAACGCTACTGAAATTGATATAGGAAATACATCTAAATAGATTAATCTGGGGAAATTTGGCCACTTATACAATATTGAGTCTTCCCTGCTGTAAATGTGATACATCTCTCTAATTAGGCCTTCTTTTCATATTTATATCATTTAATATGGATTTATATTTTTTGTAAAGATTTAGCATTTTTACTAGCCATATTATGAGATTTTTTATAGTGCTTGCTGTGACTACAAATAGTATATTTTTTTAAATTATATTTTCTATTTATTTATTTATTTGTTTGTTTGGGGGGTGGCTGGCCAGTACAGGGAACTGAACCTCTGACCTTGATGTTACAAGGTTGAGCTCTAACTAACTAAGCTAGCCCACCAGCCCCATGAATATGTGTAATCAATAAAAATAAATTAATTAAAAAAATAATAAATTAAAAAATACAAATTATATTTTCTAACAATTTAATTGTAGGTGTTAGGAACCATTTTTAAAAATCAGCTTTAGATTAGATAGCTTGTTGGATTTCTTATTTTTTTTACTTTATTTTATTTATCACCATACTATGTAATAGATTTTCACGGCCCTTTACCAATTTCTCCCTTTCTCCTCCCCCCCCCTTCCTTTCCCACCCCCGGCAACCTCAGTTCTGTTCACTTCTCTTAACAATTTCAAAGAATTATTGTGATTGTTGTGGTGCCTTTTTCTTATTTATTTCTTTATTTATTTTTATTAGCACCCACATATAAGTGAGAAAATGCAGTATTTCTCTTTCTGTGCCTGGCTTATTTCACTTTACATAATTTTCTCTAAGTTCACCCATGTTGCTGTGAATGGCAGGATTTCATTCTTTTTTATAGCTGAGTAGTATTCCATTGTGTAGATATACCACAATTTCTGTATCCACTCATCTGATGATGGACATTTGGGCTGGTTCCAACTCTTGGCTACTGTAAAGAGTGCTGCGATGAACATTGGGGAACAGGTATACCTTTGATTTGCTGATTTCCATTCCTCTGGGTATATTCCCAGCAGTAGGATAGCTGGGTCATATGGTAGGTCTATCTGTAGTCGTTTGAGGAAACTCCATACTTATTTCTTTTAATAATTGCCTATTACTTATCTTGGATTTTAAAAGTAGATAATCATAGCACTCATAAATAATGATACTTTTATTTTTTTTCTTTTGAATCTTTATTCATTGTTTTTCTTCTGGTTATTACTTCACTAAACAGAACTTATAAAGTGATGTTGAATAAGGGCTTGGAATAGCAGGCGTCCTTGCCTTGTTTCTGAACCTAAGTGGAATGATTTTAAAGATTCACCAAGTATAACTCACTGTAGATTTATGGTAGATAAACTTTACTGGGTTATTCTTTTTATTCCTAGCATGTCAAGAGATTTTAGTTATGAATGCGTGTTGAATTTCATTAAATGCATTTTCTGCATCTTTTGAGGTGATCATATTTTTTTCTTCTTTATTATGTGTGTAGCAAATTACCTTAAGAACTTTTCTATTGTTAACCTTGCATTTCTTGAGTAACCCAACTTGGTCAAATGTATTATTTTTTAAAACTACTAGATTCAGTACACTAATGTTTGATTTCAGATCTTCATGTATGTGTTTATAAATGAAATTAGACTATATTTTTCCTCTTTTGTATTGTCTTTTCTAGTTTTTGTTGTCAATGTTATATAATGAGTCGAAAAGTTTTTCCTCTTTTTTTTATTTTCTGAAATAGATTGCACAAAAAAGGAATTAGATTTTTCTTGGAAGTTGGGGAAAACTTTCCTGTAATACTAGCTGAAGCATCAACTAATTTCATCAATAGATTTTAAATTATTGATTAAATATTTAGAAGACCCTATGTTTATTCAGCTTTTCTATTTCTTTTTAAGTGCTTCCATTTCATCAAAAATTTTAATGCTATTGGCCTAAAGTCACATCTAGCAGTCTCATGACTGTGTAAATATGCATTATGCCTACAGCTATGTCTTCTTTTTCTTTCCCAGTATGGTTCATTTGTATCATGTTTCTTTTCCTCCTGATCTTTTGCCTTGTTGGCCATCTCAGTTGTTTAATTGTTTTCTATTTTATTAATTTTTGTTTTTTATCTAGATGTATCTTCTTTCCTTGGTATTTTCTTGAGTTTTCACTGTTTTTTTTTTTTTAACTTCCTGAATCAGATGTTTTTATTAGTACCCAAACTTCCACCTTTTCAGGTGTGTGTATATATACATGTATATGTGTATCTTTAACTTTCTCTCTGAAATATTGCTTTAGCTACATATCACAATGTTGGGGGTTTTTTTATTTTAACTTATCAACATACAATGTAATTGATTTTTATGTCTCTTTACCAGTTCCACATTCCCCCTTCCCACTCCCCCCCATCTCACAATTTTGATATGCAGTTTTCCCCTCAGCATTCAGGTCTAGATATTTTTAAACGGCCATTGTGATTTCTACTTCGGCCCATTAACTATTTAGAAATGTTTTTAAGTTTCCAAACATGTGGTTCCTTTTTTTAGTTACGTTTTGGTAATTTTTTCCAATTTAATAGCATTTAGAAAGGGAATGTCATCTGTATGATTGAATCATTTGTTATCTTTAGATACTTGCTTTGTGGCTAAATATGTGGTCATTCAAAAAATAAATTCAATGTGTATTCTCTAACTGCTAGGTACAGGAAATGTTCTATTTAAGTAATTAAATGTGTCATTTAAAAATCTTTAACATGTTTACTAATTACCTTGTTTGCTTGAGCTATTTAATATTGAACATTGTGTTAAAATGTCTCACCATGATTGTGGATTTCTTGATTTTTGTATGATTTTGGTCATCTGTGGTTCATGCATTTTGAGACTACATTCTTAAAAGTCTACAATTTTAAAATCTATAGATTTTCTTTAGGAATGGCTCCTGGCCAATCTGTAGGATAATTCGTCCTTTGTTTTCATCTCTTCTTCCTCTTGGAACTAAATCAGGCCTGGGGGTCCCAACGCCTTTGCCCATGTCCCGTTCCCACTGCTCTTGTGTTAAGATCTGACAACCCATCTTTAAGAAGCAGGTTTTGCTGACTTTGCCACAAGATTCTTTATGCTTCCACCCATACACCTCCTTGCTCAATGCCCATTGCTTTGGCGGAGCACTTCCACTATTTTCTGACTCAACTTTTAGCTATCTCCAGTTTTGCTAAAATTAGAGATTGAATTTTATTTTTCATTTTTCTTGCTGTTTGTGAATGCTTTCCAAGAAATTCTGATTTTTGCTACTACTTTCACCCTGGAATTTTGACATAATGAAGTCTAAAGTTAATATTTTCATCCTCCTCTTGAACATTACCTTAGTACACACTAATTCTGATCACTCCTTGCATTACATGCTCTCATTGTGTAGTATTTTAGTTATACCTTATTTTTCTAACCCCAAGCTAATCATCATTTATTGTTTTCAGATCAAGTCTTGTTTAGATTTGTCGTGTACTTACCAGTCTTTTGCTCATTTTTTTTTTCTTCTTATTTCCAACTTTTTGGACTCCTTTCAGCAGGGGGCTGTGAGTAGTAATTTATTTAAATCTTTGCTTGCCTGATGATGTCTTTATTTTGCTCTTATTCTTGAATGTCAGTTCAGCTAAGAATAGAATTCTAGGGTGTCACTTACCTTCTCTCAGCACTTTGAAGTTGTCTCATTACTTGTTTCTATTGTTGCTATGAAGAAATAGGCTGACAGCTTAATTTATAGTTTTCCAAACTTTGTTTCATTTCACATCCTTATATGTAAAACCAGTTTCAAGTCCACACTTCTAGAATAAGTATATATTTACATGTAAATTTATACATGTGTTAATGGGCTAATATGTACATAATACAACATATATAAGATAGAAACATAAAAACTATATACAAAAGAAAGAGTTTAAAAGTCAAATCAATTTTATTAATATAAAAAGCATTTGCTTTTGCTAAATTGTTAATAGTTATAATTAATAATGTAAAGAGTTCAAGTAGATATAAATGTTTCATTGGTTTTAAAATATCTTGACTTAGCATTTGATTTAACACTGCTTTAAAATAAAGCAATAGGAAGATCTGGTTTTATGTTTGACTTATTTCAATACTTGGTTTCAGTGGCTATAATTGTTAGTCACAACAAAAAAACTTAGTTACCTCACAAAGACATGCAGTCACAAATGAGAAAAATAGTACCTGCACTTACTAAATCACGATACTCACCTTTTTTCTTTTCTTTTTCTTTTTTTATTTTCTAGAAGTCAAAAGAAAGTGGACAATACTCACTTTTTAAACCTCATTTACCAATTACACAAAAGTTTCTGTATAAATTCAACTATTATGTTTCTATCTCCCCTGATGTCAAGCAATTGTTCTTACAAACTATTTGAATTTTTTTGCATTTTGATAAATTTTTAAAAAATATATTCAACCCACTAAAACTCTACATTTGGAAGAGTTATAGACAAGTTAGAATATTTTGTTCCCTCTCCCTTTTCTTTTTCTTTTTGGAAATATTCTTTTTTGGTAAATATTCAGATACAGTTTCTCCTGCCCTTCACTGGAGACACCCTTACATTGTTTTGGTGACCAAAATAAAAAAAAATAAAAAAAATAAAACCACGTAATTATGGAAAATGTTTGACATCCCTAGCAGCTGGAACTATTTCTGTTAGTTCTCTATGTCACCTTCAGCAAATGCTTCCATTCTCTGCACCACATTTTTCTCATTCAAAAAACGAGCGAGCTGGCAGATGAGCTCTGAATGTCCTACCATCCCTAAGGTGCGCTGACACATTCCTAATCCACCAGAAATTTCAGGCCCTTGGATAGATCCTGTTAAGTGCATCATTTCACATCCACACGGTGGAATACTGTGCAGCCTTGAAGAAATGAGGACGCTCAGTATGTGCTGATCTGAATGGATTTCCAACATATTATTTAAAGAAAACAGCAAGGCAAAGAAGATGTCAAATGTGGTCCCTTTTGTGTAAGTTAAAGAGAAAGACTAGACAGATGGATTGAATATAGAAATATAGAGTAGCTAGTGTAAACAATTCGAGGTACAGAGAATTTAGTGGGTAACCGTTCAGAGTGGTTCACAGTTATGGGAAGAGGGACTAGAGAGTGGAAGTCTTCTCTCGCTCACTCTCTTTCTTTGAACCTTTCTGAAGTATTTGAATTGTGTGACCCAGCACATGTTATATTATACACATATACATGTATGTCATATATGTATGTAGTGTATACATATTTCAGATGTATATACAATGCATATATATCAGCAGGACTTTTCTTAACAGGGAAACTGCAAGCCACTTTTTTCTGCCTTATTTTCTTCTACATACTTTGCTGTTTAAAAAACTTTTAAAGAAAAAGATGTAGAAAACTAAAGGCCTCATAGTGTACCTGTATTAGTTTCCCAGGACTGCTGTAGCAAAGTACCATAAACTGGGTGGCTTAAACATCAGAAATGTATTGTCTCACAGTTCTGGAGGCCAGAAGTCTGAGATTGAGGTGTCAGCAGGGCTGGGTCCTTCTGAGGGCTGTGAGGGAGAATCTGTCCCCGGCCTCCTTGGTTTGTGGATGGCCGTCTTCTCCCTGTGTCTCCACCCATCACCCTCCCTCTGTGTGCATCTGTCTCTGTATCCAAATTTCTCCTTATTAGAAGGACTCCAATCATATTGCATTAAGGCCCACCCTAAATGACCTCATTTTAACTTGATTACCTCTACAGAGCCCCTTTTCCCAAATAAGGTCACATTCTGAGGAACTGGGAATTAGGACTTCAACATATCTTTTTCTGAGAGAACACAATTTAACCCATAACACTACCTAAAATGACGAGAATTCACAGAAATGGAGAAAATGCATACTTTTTTTTTTTTTTCTGGAGAAGGTAGAGCTGGACCTCATTCTTCAGGTATAAATTGGTCTCCATCCTTTGGCAGGGAGAAGGAGGAGTTACTTTCACAGCCCCCTTCCCTTTTTCCCTGAAGCAATATGGGAAAATGAGTTGTTGGGAATGAATATTACATAAGACCAAGACACTCAGGAAACCCTTCTGCCTGAAAACAAATGTCTTATTCAATGCAGTGAACGTAACATGGGACATAACTAATGAGGTCAGTTTAAGGAAATAGATCAAAGTTGAACACGAAGAGAACTTCCAAATACCCAGAGTTGCTCTAAGACGGAAATCAGCTCTCCCACAAGGAAGTGCATACCTGGGGGAAATTGAGGCAGAAGCCACAGAGGGTTCTTCACTGGGTAGGCAGTTGGGTTAGGCCAATTGTAGTCTTCTTGTGACATCCAGCCCAGCACAGGTGTACAGGGAGAAGCTTTGGTGGGGCATTGAGGTAGGAGAATTGTGAACTAATGACACTCCCTCTTGGGGAGAAATGAAACCCCCAATACTGGAAGGAGCAAGGGTAATTCTTTTCTAAATCCTGAACCAGTGACAAGGGAGGGGACAAAGTCGGCAGGGACAGAAGATACAGTAACTTACTCTAAGGAGAAAGGTTTGATTCCTCAGAGCAGAGCTTTGCAGCCATATTTTCTGAGGCACAAAGTCCAGGCCCAGTACATGGGGTCAAGAGTATGAGAATTTTGGCCCATGATGAACAAACCTGGACTCAGCAGCTGCCACCCACCCTAAAACCTTGTATGTTCCAAGAATGTGAGCACTTGAGACTATTTCTAGTTCCAGCTGCTCTGCGGTATTAATAAAGATCTAATTGCTAAAACCATGTGGAGTGGACATAGTGTTCATTTTCCCAACACATGGAAAATGTGGTTTGGAGGCTGAGCTGTCATGCCCAAATCACCTCCAGACCCAGCCTATTGCAAGCGGATGTCATCCCTGGGCAGGACTTGCTAAGCTTGGTGGACGGCCTCATTACAACTGTTTGTATCCTGACACTGGAACCAACATGACAGGTTAGGATTCCTGCCAAAGAAACACAGCACCAAGCTTCTTTCCAACCCCATTTCCCAGGTAATGTGCCATGGAGAAAGGTCATCAAATTGTCACATCTGAAGATGAAGGATCAATCTGTCCAGCATTCAGATCAGGTTTATTAAGCATCCCCCAATTCTCACCAGATAATTTAATATAGAGAATGCCATCTTATACCTCAAGACTCTCTCTGTAGACAATGAGGCTAATGGTGGTAGGGCTGTGGCTACTCCCTCCATGGGGAGAGACACAAGGAGGCTCAGTGTCAGGAGTGGACAGTTCCCCTCTTCTTGCCTCACCCCACTCACCCACAGACAGCGATTGCTGTCTCTCCTCCAAATCTAAACATATTTTACCACCTTCTTGCTTCATGACACTGTGATATATATTTACAAAAACTAGTCATAAGTTGTCCCATGCTAAAAATATCAAAGTTCTTCAATTTATATTTTAAGACATATCTCCAATTTTTAACGGGGAGTCTCCCTTCCTAAATTTAATCACTTTTATTTCATTTTTCTGGCTTGTGCAGAAAGTTCCTGGTTAGGGCTTTGTTCCTTATTGGGTTTTTCCATGTGGGCCTTGGTCGTTAATGCATTAAATGGCCCTTACGAAGGGTGCCATGGAAATACACCTTGCTGACTTATGGGCCTGGCCCAAGGGATCCTGAGTTTTAGAAACCCTGGGCATTGACAAGCTGTCTACAGAGATTTAGAGCCTGAACTGCACAGTCAGACTGCCTGGGTTAAATACTATTTCCACCATTTATACTTTATTTGACCTTGGGAAAATACCTTAAACGTATATGTAAACCAGGAAAAATAACTGCTTCTGCACTGGGAAAATTAAGTAAGTTAATTTTGAGAGAGGTGTGAGAGGTGGTTGTAAAACAATCCTCTTTTGACAATTTCAGATCATTTAAACGTATATGTAAACCAGGAAAAATAACTGCTTCTGCACTGGGAAAATTAAGTAAGTTATCACATGTAAAATTCTTTGCAATAAATGCCAGCCATTATTATTGTCTCCACAGAAGGAAAGTGGTTAGATCAAGAAAAACTGGGGTGCTAGTTACATCCTCTTGAACATGAGAATTCAGCTCAACATCCTGTCCCACTAGAGACCCCGAAACAAATGCTGTATTTGCATAGGTGTTCCTCAACAGATCTGTGCTGTTTCCAATGTAACCAGTGTATAATGGGCATAAAATGATTAAGCAGAAAAATCGAGTCTGGTTTCCACTACCAGAAGGGTGGATGTTCCGTAATGCTGATTAGGAAGGTCAGTCCCAAAGAGGCTCTTTGGAGTCCTGGACAGTGTAGCCAGAGACAGCTCGAAGAGAGACAGATATCCCTAATTTATGGCAAGCTCAGCAAGACCCGGAGCAGATGAAGAGAGGCTGTCCCTGGGTTAAGTGGGAAGCAGGAATTTTGTAGAATGCTTTTTTGGAGTTCAGTGGTGCCTGAATCTGTGCAGTAGCCAGTAGCGACAGCTAGAGCCCTTCAAGATGAAGAATGTGCTTTAAGCCCAAGCTTAGTGAACTGCTAAGCAGAGACAACTGGTGCTGTTCACAGGTCAAGCCCAGCAGTTGATACCAAGCCAGAGTGATGAAAGAGGATTCAAACGTGGCCACATTGACGTGAGCTCTACAGAGATACCTGCTTGGAAGAGACTGTTGTGCTCACTGTGGGGTGCTGTGACGAGCCCCCCACATCATCCATCAGGGATGCAAGCAGGATTTGTCCCCCAGCTGCTGGCACCCAGCCCTCTGGGCTTGGTCCCCTCCGGAATTGCCTTGGCTGAGCTGCCTCACTCAAAGTCACACCCCTTCCCAGGACAGCCTGGACTAATGAACAACCAACTTAGGGGTACAGAAGTCCTGCCCACAAAAGCAGCTAAAGCTCCTGAAGAGATTGCCTCGAGACTTGACCTCTTACTCCACCCAATCCTGCTTCCTTCCTCTCCCTTCCATGGATGTAGACCCCAAGAACACTCCCTAAGATACATGCTGTGTGTTAATCTCCACCTCAGAATCCCCTTCTCTGGAGGACGGTGACTCTCACCTCATTAGCCATGGGCTCTGCATTTCCTAGCAGGTAGGTTGGGGCCATGTGACACATGTGACAAGATCTGGCCAATGGGAAGGGAGCGGAGTGAACAGCACCATGGAAAGTCCAGTGCTCTCTTCCCTGTCATGGTGCCCTTGGGGACAATATGTGTAAAATGACCGAGACACTACACAGAGGAAACTTACATGAGTGGAAAGTAAACCTTCATTGTGTTAAATCTCTGCAATTTGGGATTTTATTTTTTAACAAAGCCTAATTTACCCTGTCTTATCTAATGCATCAGCTGTGTTCATTTAAAGACTTTTCTAATTCCAGAGTGAGAGGCAACAAAAGTCAACAACTGAACACATTCTAAAATATTAGTTGTTTGTCATATATAGCTCCTTAAGTTTACTGTTAGGGAAACATAGCGTAGTTCATCCTGTACCATAGATTTACTTATTCTCAATTTCTCAATAATAATATCTCTAATGAATCCTTTTTTTTGGGGGGGGGGCAGCTGGCCAGTACAGGGAACTAAATCCGTGACCTTGGGGTTATAAAGCTGTGCTCTAACCAGCTGAGCTAACCAGCCAGCCCTGAATCCTTTCGTTGTGTTTATAAATTTTAGTTGTTCTCAGTGGCAATATTTCCAATGAAGTCTTTTTTTGAGTATTTATAAAGTCTCAACCATTCAGGTATTTTAACAAATAAATCTGTACAGAGTATATTCAACTGAGAGTTGCAGTCAATATTCTGATGCCGTGAATAGAAAAGGTCCAATAAATATAAATATAAATAAATATATGCACACACTGATTGACTCTTTCAGCCAACACTGATTAAGCATCTATTGAATTTATCATGTACCTGAAGTTTGCTACATGGTATGGACGTCCTAGCCTCAGGGAGCTAACTGGTCAGTGGGAAAGGCAGATCTGCATCCAAGTCTGCCATTGGGATCCAGTGTGCTGGGACACGCCAGCATGCCAGGTGGCCAGAGGGAGGAAGTGCTCAGCTCTGCCAGGGGAGGATCTGCAGAGAAGACTCAAGCTGCAACCTGAGGCACAGTTGGGGTTCACTAGGCACATGAAGGAGGGGAAGTCATATCAGGCAGAGACATGCAAAACAGCATGATGCCATTCAGGATGCGACAGAACTGGCAAGGTGATCTTGCAGGGCAGGACAGGAGGTGTGGTAGGCAGGAGATGAGGTTAGAGAGAAAGCACAGTTGGACCTGGGAGGTCTGTGTGCGATGCCTTGGGATTTGGACGTTTCCATTTATTCTTTCATTTATTTATTGCCATGTTTGTTCTGACCTGTTTTATTGTTGGTCTTCTGTGATCTAATGCACATACAATTTACTTCTGAGAGGTAGAGTATGTGGAATCATAAACTTCAGGAATCATCAAAACTGATTTCCCACAGCTTGTACCAGTAAAAATAAGGTCCCAGCCACTCTGAACCCCCAGCTGCCACATTTCAGGCACTTAACCTTGGGCCCCCAAGTGTCCTCCATGCAAGTGTAAAGGTCCCTACAAGATGCTTCTTTATGTGTATTATTAATATGACTGACAGCTCCTAGTTTGTCCAGGACCTTCCTGGTTTTAGTACTGAGAGTCCCAAGGCCCAGGGAACCCCTCAGTCCAAGGCAAACCAGGATGGTCATCCAAAAGGATGTTCAGAAACATGTCAGACCTGCTCATGTTTTTCTGCTCAGGGCCCTTCTTCAAGCTGCCAACCCACCAAGCCACTGCCCCAGCCAAACACCCCAGGATTCTCTGATGATCTCTGCAGCTCCTCCTGGCCAGTCTCTGTCAGGCAATAGCCGCTACCCTTCCAGCTTTGGGAAAGGAACACACCTGCCAGAGCCATTCTCAGTGTTCCTGGTAGCAGGCCTGGCTCCACATGAAAGAGTCCAGCACACATGTGCCACCAGAAAACTTGGGCCCAACTGTCAAATAACTTTTTTTTAATTTTTGTCCTTTTTGAGACCGGCCGCACCGCGCTCAGCCAGTGAGCGCTGTGAGCGCACCGGTCATTCCTATATAGGATCCTAACCCACGGCAGGAGCACTGCACTCCCAGCGCCGCACTCTCCCGAGTGCGCCACGGGCTCGGCCCCCAACTGTCAAATAACTTTGACAGGAAAAGACTTCTCTGTCCTTCTAGCTTCAGGCCTGCTTTTCCCAGAGAGGCAGAAACTACTACTGCCACCCAATATTCATCCTCTTGCTTTCTTAGTAAGAGCATCCTGACTTATTTAGGATGGCAAAGTGCCCAGGTAAAAGATTTTATTTCTCATCACTTCAGCCAGCTGTGGAAGTGTTTGGGTACTTCAGAAAGTCTGTTTAAATGGAGAATCAGTTAAGAGGCCTCATCCCAAAACGCATACACTCACACACACTGTTTTTTCCTCTTTCATTTTTTCTCTTTCCAGGCTGTGCTGTAAATATGATGGCTGGAGCTCCAGCAGCCATCCTGTGCCCCTGGGAATAAGCCATTCATTGAGGCTAATGAAGGAGAAAGGAGACATGAGTCCTTGGGGACCAAGGAGCTACCGTAATAGCTCTGAACGCCTACTTCTAGATGTTTTTTTTGTGTGTTTTTGTTTTTTTTTTTTTTGAAAGAGAAACAAACCCTTACACTATTGGGGGTTTAACCTGATCCTGATATAATCTTTCCTTCTTGGGATAATTGACAGTGGGTATTTCTCCTTCCTTAAGGAGCAATCCCAACCCCTACCACTAGGGGGTGGCCTTGCCCTATAGGCCTCCACCTGACGATTACATCACTACATGAGTCAGTACATTCTCTATAATTTAGTCTTAAATAACAGTGTGCATGTGACAGTGATGGCCCAGCCTAGGCTGGCTGTATCAAACTCCATCCAATTCCACTAGCATGAGCTTTGTATCTCATGCTTCTCTTTTCTCCAGCCAGATCTTCAGCTCCTGTAAATGATCCCCAGAACCAAAGAAAGTATGCAGAATAAGCAGCTCTGAATCAAGCAAACACACAATTAGTATTTTCAAACAGACCAACGGGCTTCTAGTCTAAACAACATTCGGGCTAATGGTAATTTGATTTTTTTTTTTTCCCAACAAGAAGTAATGGGTAAGTACTTGCTTGACGTTTGTGTCAATAAAGATGCTCACCTAGTGGTTCTAATGAAGGGATAATCTACCCTGAAAGGTTGATTGAAACCTCCACTTCCTACAAGGTGGAAAATCACTGGCTACATTTAAGTAACCAGTTTTTCCAGTTTACATTCATCAAAGTTTCAAAAATCTCCAGGCAGAGAGTTGCAGTCATTAAAAATCTGAGGTGAGGAGAGTAATTTATCTAATTCTCGCTCAGGCTAAGAGCAAGTTGCTGTCTCAAACTGAAAGTGCAGTACTAGTTCTATTAAAAACCTGCTCACAGCTAACCAACACAGGAGCCTGTGGTGTGAGAGGTGGTTGTAAAACAATCCTCTTTTGACAATTTCAGATCACATCGCTATGGTGTCATCTGAGCTCTCCTTTTCTATCTCCAGTTTACGTCCCAACGATGTATAGTTAAGACTTTGGGTAGGAGGAGCAGTTCATGGAGAACTAATAATCTTCCATTTCTTTTCTCAATTTCCTTACCAGACTGCATATTTTGTAAGAACAAAAAATATGCCTATAGAATAGTCTAGCCAAAGTGCTTGAGAAATATTCACTTCTTTCTCCCCCATCTCCTTAAAGACCATGCAGAAAGTTTCCATATGTGATAAAATTGGTGATCACTGGGCAATCTCAACATAGGAAAAAAGACCAAAATCAACCACTCACAAGAATAGAAATAGGCATTTGCTCCCTTAGGGAGTCCCTTGGGAGTAGGGTTTAGCAAATAAAAATACAGGACACCCTATAATATGAACTTTTTGCAATATTTGGGACACACTCATACTGAAAAATTATTTGATGTTTATCTGAAATTCAAATTTAACGGAGTGTCCTAGATTTTATCTGGCAACTCTTCTTGAGAGTGAAGAATCTGCTCCTTATGGGGTTGGGGGAAGCGATACAAAATGATCAGATTCTGGAATCTACCAAGGGGACTGCCCCAGGGAAAGTCAGTGATTAAAAACAAAACAGCCACAAACCACTAGGCCTTGTGCCCTGGTTTCTCAGAGTAGCTAATGTCTTCTCTTTATTTACCTTTACTGAGTCTCAGATGCCTCCTGCGCTGGGTATGCTGAGAGCTCAGTTATGGATGCTGACCAGCTGGCCAGCCGATGACACGGAGGAGGAGCCATTTACTGAAGCCCTGGATCTCCGGGGTTGTGCATTCTGGGCATTCAGACTCATGTCTGCACTGGATGCTGTGAGGGGTTGTGCATTCTGGGCATTCAGACTCATGTCTGCAGTGGATGCTATGAGACCTCGTCTCAGAGAGGTGAGGCAGCAAGGCGGTCAGGTCAGGTGTTTCCCCTGCAGCCAGCCTCGCCTGTTGTCTTTCAGAGGGTATTTTGTCCAAATTACCAGCAAGAAAAAGATTTGGGTTTACACCTTCATAAAAAAAAGGTTTGGTGTTACGCTTTTACCCAGAGTTTACCTCTCTGGAATGCTCCTTCTACCAGTTCTACCGGGGACCTATTTTCCAAAAGTAGTCAGAACTCCCAGTCAGAATCCATCAGATGCAGACATGTAAAGATGCACCTTCTCCTCTGGATCCAGCAAGGATAGGTGGGCAGTGCTCCATTTCTGCCTTCTCAGCCTCTACACCAGGTTTTGCAGACATAAACACACGAAGACACAGAACAGTGAGTGAGTGCCAGAAGGGAACTACAGGCAAGGACCCCCTCTTTCCTTCTAATACCCTTCTGACATCGACAGTGCTGTTCAGCCAGGTGTAAGGTCTTACCGACTCACGCTTTCCTGAGTTTCACAGGGAGGTACCTGAAGACTTAGGCCCCTCTCTGGGGTGAGGTCCTCTCCTGATTCTTTCCCAGTCCCGACTTTGCTCACTTGCCCTCAGGTTTGAGTCCCCCTCCCCAAGCACCTTCCTCCTGAGGTCTTGTCTAAATCTTTGCCCACCTCCCTGAGAAAAACCCCACACTTCTCTACAGCAAGAGTTTTCCTTCCTGGACTCATCTCTCTTCCCCATGCAAGATCCCAAGTCTGTTTCTCAATCTGAAGTAGCACTGCTGAATGGTGAGAGATGTCCACTGCCACCCAAATCTTCAGAAAAAAAAAAAAAAATCCCATCATCATGGGTAGAGGTGGCTCCTGGCCACAATTCCATTTTATTTCAATATTCCCTCTAGTATGAATTGTGGGTATACCAGCCCTTTTAATCAAGGACCTGTTAAATTGTGCCCATGCCCTCTCTCTCAAGGGCAGCACGGTCTGAATCCACATTGACAGAGACCTGTTTTCTCACTGGCAGGACAACCAAGCCCCATTATTGTAAGGACAGGGTTTCCAGCCCAGGGCGACCAGAATGGAGAAAGGAGCGAGGCCATTTAACAGATGCTCCCTTGAAAGGCCAGGAAGAACTTCAGACTGGATTAAGTTGTTTAGCTTCAATATGTCTCTTTCTGGGGGAAGGGGAGAGGGAGAGGGAATTGGTTAGTAATTCTTCCCACTACATGGTTCAACGATCTTTAGAGTCACCTGACTAACGTGGGTTCTCTCTAAATTATGATGTCACTTTTACAGACAAGTTGCTGTAAGATTAGTGTAAGTCACTCAAAGTTCATTTCGTTATTTCTTCCTCACCTTATTTTTTTCAGAACTCATAGGATCTGATTCTGCCACCTTTTTTTTTTTTTAAGTTTTCATTGAGGTATATAGCATGCATGTAGAAAAGTACACAAATAAGTGAATTTTCACAAAGCAAGTACATGGAATCATGTAACCATAACATAGTATAGTTTTAATGAAATAGCTTTACGTTTCATATAAATCACATGAGAAAACTTAGCACTACTGTCTTGCCGTCCTACTGCCTGCGTACACATCTCTGAGGTTGTGTAAGAGTTAACAGTGGAGCTTGTGGTTAAGGTGAGAATGGTCTGTGGTGGGGGGATAGCAGAGAAAAGGGCGTTGTGTGGTCTTAAATTGCTGTGCCAGCAAAAGGTACAGCTTCTATACAGCCTTTTTTTTTTTACCTTCCCTATACTGCCTTATGTACAATGGACATATAAAAATATTTGTTGAATGACTCAGGCATTCTTAGTGGACACTCATAGAAAGGACTTCCTTGAGGGACCCTCTGGACCAGCAAAGGATTCAGAGGGACAGTGAAAAATGATTCAGTATCTTTTGGCAACTACTTAATAATTAGACCAACATAACAGAGTCTTAGAACTGAAAAAAATATCTAATCCAGTGATGAGAAAACTATGCCTGAGCCTTTTAGCTCTTACAAGATTGGAGGGGGTGAGGGTTGGGAGAGCCACCTGAAATGACTCATTCAGAAGGTTACTACACGCTTCATTTTCATTTAACAGCAAAATAATAGGCCTGCAAAGTTCATGATTTAACCAAGGCCACAGAAGTAGTTAATGGTAGGGCAAAATGTAGAAGAATCAGGATTTCTTGAGTTCTGTTCCAACAGCATACTGTGCTGTTTCTTCTCAAGTATTTGAGCTCTCAATCACTTTTGTGGTTTTTTTCTGTTTCTTCCTACAAGGATCTGTTAGGTGCCTTCCATAAATGCACCCAGTAAATAGAGAAATCAACTGGGACAAAAACTGCACGTTCTTATAATCTACACGTTTTCCACACAAGATACATTTCTTAAGAGGCTCCTTATAAGGAGTTTCCATTGGAATGGGCAGGTCCTCATTGCTGGTTATCTGTTTATATTGTGAACAATCTCTTCTCCACAGCTCCGAGGGACTCCCGGGTCCTTGAGGCAGACAGCAGTTGTTACCAAGTTTGTCAATTTTTTCTCCCTAGACCAGTACAAACAGCAACCATAGCGACCATGCTTCCTCCTTCCTACTTTTCCTTTCCTCTTTCCAAATCGTCTCTTCTACCACCTTCTGATTTCTATTCGTTGCTTCTACGATTCCTCATCTCCACCCACTCTGTTTCCCACAGACCGCCAGTTCCTCCCATGGATCTGGCTTTGGTAAACTTGGATTTCCAGATCTTGGCACAGACTGCTCTTGCAGCCTGGAACAGTTTTCTCCCAGCTGCATCTGACCTATCCATACTCATTCTTTTAGTCTCAGAGTAAATGTTAATTCCTCATCTGAGCCATGCAGATCACCTTAGTGGGGCTTCTCAAAGTTTAGTATGCATAAGAATTACCAGGAAAGCTTTTTGAAAAC
>NW_007727777.1:344576-346873 GCF_000696425.1 Galeopterus variegatus
CCTCCTTCCTACTTTTCCTTTCCTCTTTCCAAATCGTCTCTTCTACCACCTTCTGATTTCTCTTCGTTCCTTCTACGATTCCTCATCTCCACCCACTCTGTTTCCTACAGACCGCCAGTTCCTCCCATGGATCTGGCTTTGGTAAACTTGGATTTCCAGATCTTGGCACAGACTGCTCTTGCAGCCTGGAACAGTTTTCTCCCAGCTGCATCTGACCTATCCATACTCATTCTTTTAGTCTCAGAGTAAATGTTAATTCCTCATCTGAGCCATGCAGATCACCTTAGTGGGGCTTCTCAAAGTTTAGTATGCATAAGAATTACCAGGAAAGCTTTTTGAAAACAGATTCCTTCTTTTCATCTATGTCCCCCTCCACCAAATTCTGATTCAGTAGGTCTGGAATGGGGCCCCAAAATTTGCATTTAAACAACCTCTCAGGTAATTCCGACAATTGCAGACCACTCTTTGGCTACCCCTAACCCAGTCTGAATTAAATCCCTCAGCTCTGTGGTCCTAGAGCTCCTATATGTACTCTGTCAAAACATCTCATTGTTAATATCCATTAAGTGTCTATCCTCCCTGATAGCTGCAAACATAGTGACAGCAGATTATGTCCATCCTACTTGTTTCTGAATCTCTGGCAATTAGCACAAGGTCTATCACACAGCATGAGCTTAATAAATCCAGCACTTGTAAGAAGGAGGTGAAAGAAAAAGGAGTCTTCTCATGCTGCGAATCTTTAGAATGTGAGCATGTGGCTTCAAAAGCAGTTCTTAGAGGAGTCCAGAACATATTGACAACGGCCTTTGGAAGAAAGGTCTAGACAACTCCAGTGGTAACTTTGAATGTCATTATTTGCATTACTTTTGACATCTTTGTTGGGAAGAAACATCTTTGAAGCAATATTTTCAGTCATATCTGTGATAAGGTAGCTTTGCAGATATCTCCTCAACCAGAACGAGTAATTAGCAGGCAAATTCATTCACTTTCCATTCTGGGTATTCCTTGCAAGGAAGTCATGGCTGTGGAATAATATGTGGGCAGAGCATAGGTCCTGGAGTTAGACAAATCTAGAAGCCCAACTCCGCCATTTCCCAGCTCTGTGACCTGAGGCATCTTAACTTCACTGTTCTAAGCTTCCGTTTCTTCATCTGCAAATGAGGACAAAGTGGCACCCATGGAGAGGCAGTAGGGTATCAAGGTTTAGAGTGCAGACTGCCTGGATTTGAATTCTGGTTCCTCCACTTACCAGCTGTAGGACTTCGGACAGGGTTTTTTGTTTGTTTGCTTGTTTGTTTTTTAATTTATCAATATGCAATATAGTAATATAGTTGATTTTTGTGTCCCTTTATCAATTCCTCCTTTTTCTCCCTTCCTCTCCCCCCACCCCCCAGCAACATCATATCTGTTCACATCTTAAAATCAAGGAGTTGTTGTCATTGTTGTGTCTTTTTCCCCCTCCCTCCCCCCACTCATTTGTTTATTTACTTATTTATTTTTATTAGCTCCCACAAATAAGTGAGAACATGCAATATTTCTCTTTCTGTGCCTGGCTTATTTCATTTAATATAATTTTCTCTAAGTCCATCCATGTTGCTGCAAACAGTAGTATTTCATTTTTCTATAAAGCAGAGTAGTATTCCATTGTGTAGATACACCACATTTTCCATATCAACTCATCCAATGATGGGCATTTAGGCTGGTTCCAACTCTTGGCTATCATAAATAATGCTGCAATAAACATGGGAGTGTAGGTATCTCTTCGACTTGATGATTTCCATTCCTCTGGGTATATACTCAGCAGTGGAATAGCTGGGTCATATGGTAGATCTATCTCTAGTTGTTTGAGGAACCTCCATACTATTTTCCATAAGGGCTACACCATTTTACAGTTCCACCAACAGTGTTGGAGGGTTCCTTTTTCTCCACAACCTCATCAGCATTTGTCATTCTCAGTCTTTTGGATGTTAGTTATCTCAAAGTGGTTTTGATTTGCATTTCCCAAATGTTGAGTGATGTTGAACATTTTTTTCATATGTCATTGGCCATTCATATACCTTCCTTTGAGAAATGCCTATTCAGCTCCTTTACCTATTTTTTAATTGGGTTACTTGTTTTTTTTACTGTTGTTTGAGTTCCTTGTATATTCTGGTTATTAATCCTTTGTCTGATGTATATTTTGCAAATATTTTCTCCCACTCTCTTGGATGTCTTTTTGCTCTGTTGATTGTTTCTTTTGCTGTGCAGAAGCTTTTTAGTTTGATATAATCCCATTTGTTTATTTTTCCTTTTGTTGC
>NW_007727777.1:347460-355939 GCF_000696425.1 Galeopterus variegatus
CCCATTTGTTTATTTTTCCTTTTGTTGCCTGTGCTTTTGGGGTCATATTCATAAAGTCTGTACCCATTCCTACTTCCTGGAGTGTTTCCCCTGTTTTCTTTAAGAAGTTTTATTGTTTCAGCGTGTATATTTAATTCTTTAATCCATGTTGAGTTGATTTTGCTATGTGTGAGAGGTATGGGTCTAGTTTCATTCTTCTACATAAGAATGTCCAATTTTCCCAGCACCACTTACTGAAGAGGCAGTCTCTTTTCCAGTGTGTGGTCTTGGAGCCTTTGTCAAAGATCAGATGGCTGTAGGTACATGGGTTGATTTCTGCATCCTCTATTCTGTTCCATTGGTCCGTGTGTCTATTTTTATGCCAGTACTATGCTGTTTTGGTTACTATAGCTTTGTAATATAGTTTGAAGTCTGGTAGTGTTATGCCTCCAGCTTTATTTTTATTTTTATTTTTTATTTTTTTGGTCAGGATTGCTTTGGCTATTCATGGTCTTTTGTTCTTCCATATAAATGTTAGGATAGTTTTTACCATTTCAGAGAAAAATGTCATTGGAATTTCGATGGGGATTGCATTGAATTTGTAGATCACTTTGGGTAGAATGGACATTTTCACAATGTTAATTCTTCCAATCCAAGAGCATGGGATATCTTTCCATCTTCTTGTGTCCTCTTTAATTTCTCTCAACAGTGGTTTGTAGATCTCATCATAGAGATTTGTCATACCCTTTGTGAAATTTATTCCTAGGTATTTTATTTTTTTTGGTGGCTATTGTAAATGGGATAGCTTTCTTGATTTCCTTCTCTACCAGTTCATTGTTAGAATATAGAAATGCTACTGATTTTTTGCATGTTGATTTTTTATCTTGCAACTTTGCTGAAATCATTTGCTAAATCTATAAGTTTTTTTCTGGAGTCTTTAGGCTGTTCTATATATAGGATCATGTCATCTGCAAACAGGGAGAGTTTGACCTCATCTTTTGCAATCTGGATGCCCTTTATTTCCTTCTCTTCCCCGATTGCTCTGGCTAGTACTTTCCAACACTATGTTGAATAGGAGTGGTGAGAGTGGGCATCCTTTTCTTGTTCCTGTTCTTAAGGAAAAGACTTCCAGTTTTTCTCCATTCCAGACGATGTTGGCAGTGGGTTTGTCATATATGGCTTTAATTGTGTTGAGATACTTTCCTTCTATAACCCAATTTATAGTCTTTATCATGAAAGAATGTTGAATTTTGTCAAATGCTTTTTCAGTGTCTATAGAGATGATCATATGATTTTTGTCTTTGGTTTTATTGATGTGGTGTATTACATTTATTGATTTGCATATGTTGAACCAACCTTGCATCCCTAGGATGAATCCCACTTGATCACGGTGTACAATTTTATGTGTGTGTCACTGTATTCTATTAGCTAGTATTTTATTACGGTTTTGCATCTATATTCATCAGTGATATTGGCCTGTAGTTTTCTGTTTTTGTTGTATCTTTGTCTGGTTTTGGTATCAGGGTGATGTTTGCCTCATAGAGTGAGTTTGGCGGAGTGGCCTCTGTTTCAATTTTTTGGAATAGTTTGTAGAGAATTGGTATTAATTGTTCTTTAAAGATTTGGTAAAATTTTGCAGGGAAGCCATCCAGTCCTGGGCTTTTCTTTGTTGGGAGACCGCTGATGACAGTTTAAATCTCTTTGATTGTTATTGATCTGTTCAGATTTTCAATGTCATCTTGGCTCAGTCTTGGTAGCTTATGTATGTCCAAGAATTTGTCCATTTCCTCCAGATTTTCAAATTTGTTGGCATATAGTTGTTTATACTAGTCTCTAATGATCCCTTGTATTTCTGAAGTATCAGTTGTAGGATCACCATTTTCATTTTTAATTTTTGCTATTTGTCTTCTGTCTTCTTTTTTTACTTAGCCTTGCTAATGGTTTTATCAATTTTATTTATCTTTTTAAAAAACCAACTTTTTATTTCATTGATCTGTTGTATCATTTTTGGGGTTTCTATTTCATTTAGTTCTGCTCTGATCTTAATTATTTCTTTTCGTCTACTAACTTTGGGTTTGGATTGTTCTTGTGTTTCTAATTCTTTAAGGTGAAGTGTTAGGTTGTTCATTTGCCATCTTTCTGTTCTTCTGAGGTAAGCATTTAGTGCAATAAATTTCCCCCTTAGTACTGCTTTTGCAGTATCCCACAGGTTTTGATATGATGTGTCATTATTTTCATTAGTTTCAATAAAGTTTTTGATTTCCTGTTTAATTTCTTCTTGGACCCATATGTCATTAAGTAGAATGTTGTTTAATCTCCATGTATTTGTATAGTTTCCAGAGTTTCATTTGTTATTGATTTCTAGTTTTAATACATTGTGTTCTGAAAAACTACAGTGAATAATTCCAATATTTTTTTTTAATTTGTTGAGACTTGATTTGTGACCTAACATGTGGTCTATCCTAGAGAATGTTCCATGAGCTGAAGAGAAGAATGAATATTCTGATATTGTTGAATGAAATGTTCTGTATATATTTGCCAAGTCCAGTTGTTCTAAAATGTTATTAAGGTCTTGTGTTCCTCTGTTAATTTTTTGCCTAGATGATCTGTCAAATGTGGAGAGTGGGGTGTTCAGATCTCTAACTACTATGGTATTTGTATCTATCCCTTTCTTTAGGCCTAATAGTGTTTGCTTTATAAATCTGGCTGCTCCTAAGTTGGGTACATAGATATTTATGATTGTTATGTCTTCTTGTGGATAGATCCTTTTATCATTATATAATGGCCTTCTTTATCTTTTTTTATAGTTTTTAGTTTAAAGTCTATTTTATCTGATATAAAAATAGCTACTCCAGCTCTTTTTTCATTTCCATTTGCATGGATATCTTTTTCCATCCTTTCACTCTTAGTCTATGTGTGTCTTTACAGGTGAGGTGGGTTTCTTGAAGCAGCATATTTGGGGGTCCATCTTTTTAATCTAATCAGTCAGTCTGTGTCTTTTGAGTGGGCAACTCAAACCTTTTACATGAAGAGTTATTATTGAAAGATACTGATTTACTCCTGGCATTATACTGATTTTTGTTGGGATGTTTTAATTATCTTTTGTTCCTTTCTGATTTACTGATTGTCTTCTGTGCTTGTTGGTTTCTTGGAATAGTAAATAAATCTTCTTTTTTTTTCCCTCTCTCTCTCTCTCTTTTCATTGTTAACATTTTATTTTACTGATGGGTTTTGTTCTATCTTCAGAATTCATGGTAGTGATGGTTGTTTATCAGGTACTAGACCCAGTAATCCTTTGGGAATTTCTTGTAAGGCTGGTCATGAGGTAGTAAATTCCCTGAGTCTTTGTTGTCTGGGAAATACACTATTTGTCCTTCATTTTGGAAGGATAGCCTTACTGGGTAAAGAATTCTTAGCTGGCAATTTTTTTCTTTTAGTATTTTGAATATGTCATCCCAGTCTCTTCTGGCTTTTAGGATTTCTGATGAAAAGTCTGATATTAGTCTGATTGGGGCTCCCTTATACATGACTTGACACTTCTCTCTTGCTGCTTTTAAGATTCTCTCTTTGTCTTTGACTTTTGCCAATTTGACTATAACATGTCCTGGAGAGGACCTTTTTGGATTGAATATGTTGGTAGATCTTTGAGCTTCCTCAATCCGAAGATCTGTATCTCTTCTTATGGCTGGGAAGTTTTCTGCTTGCTATTATTTAATTGAATGTGTTTTTTTTTTTTTTTTGTCTTTTTTTTTGTCTTTTTTTTTTTTCGTGTCCGGCAACGGATCGCAACCCTCAGTGTCGCGCCCGTACTGGACCGGGACCGGCAACGGGATCGCAACCCTCGGCGTTGCTCCCACACCTTGCTCAGCCAGTGAGCAGGAACCAGTCTGCATGTGGGATCCGAACCCTCGGCGGGAGCGCCACTGCGCTCCCAAGTGGCGCACTGTAGCAGTGCGCCACCGGGCTGGCCCAGAATGTGTTTTCAATGACATTTCCTTTTCCTCCCCCTCTGGGATACCCATGATTCGGATATTGGAGTGCTTGAGGTTGTCTGTTGCCTCTCTTAGATTTTCTTCAAGTTTTTTAGTTCTTTTTTCTTTTTTCTTTCTTTTTTTTTTTTTTTTGTCTGCCTGTATTATTTCAAGCAAGCCATCTTCAAGGTCAGATATTCCCTCTTCTGCTTGTTCTAGCCTGAGGGTTAACCTCTGTGTTGTGTTTTTTATTTCGTTGAATGAATCCTTCAGCTCCACAAGCTCTGCTACATTTTTTTCAGGGAATTTATTTCTTTGTTAATTTCCTCTTTCAGGACCTGTATACTTTTTTCCATTTCATTTTGTTGTCTAACTGAGTCTTCTTTATCTCATTAAGTTTCCTAAGGATTGTTGCTCAAAATTCCTTGTCAGTCATTTCAAGGACACTATTCCATAAAGTGTAGAACTTGAGACTTGTTGTATTCCTTTGGAGGTGTGGTACTTTCTTGGTTTTTCATATTTCTTGTCTCCCTCCATTGGTGTTTAGTCATTGTGGGTAAGGTTGTTGCAATCTACTTGTTCCACCCTGGTGTCTGGAGCAATATCAGGGAGTTTTGTTGATGCTAACCTACCTGTTGCTGCCTCAGGTCCTGGGGCATTGGCAGCAGCTGTGGCCTCTCTCGGGGGGTGAGGGGACTCACCTGACTGGTGGCCTGGGGGTCACCTGCATGCAGAGGGCACCAGGAACTCCATGGTTCAGCTGCTGCCTAGGTCCCAGGGGCTTGGTGGTGGCTATGGCCTCTGTTGCAGGGTACAGGGACTCACTTTTGGGGCAGGTTTTTAACCTCTATATGCCTCAATTTTCTCATTTGTAAAATTGTTTCAAAGGTGACTGTATTGAATTGAACTACTTTAAATTACAGTGTTGTAGGCCCCAAACAGTTGAATATCAGTAATTTTAAATGATTCAAACTTAATGCCTACCTCACAGGCTTATTAAGAAAACTAAATGAGTCCATTTCAAGTCAGCAAGCTTAGAATGATGACTGTTACTTATTAAGCACCATACAAGAGTTAGCTTTGTTGCCTGGTTGAATTTGTTGGGGAATCAAATGAGTGTGATAACATGATAAACACTTAGCACAGAAACATTGAAGGCATTTAGTAAAATGCTATCTGTTATTATTTTTTATACCTAATATAACCCCTTCTTAAGAATATATGACTTTAAAATTATTAATATTTTCAAATGGCTGTCTGTGCATTACCCTCAAGCCCACCAGCCCCTGAGCACAGACAGCTTATTACCATGAAGTTCAGAAGGGGTCTGGGTAGGCGCTGTCAAGAGTAAGGGCAGTTCAGGACAATAGACTCAAAAGAGGTAAAAGCCCAGGGCAGGAGACACTGTATCAAGTGTTAGCCTCCTGCCTCCCAAAATGTTGGGTTGAAACATATAAAAGTCATTTACATAGAACAAAATGGTTAAATATTCAAAATTTTATATTGTTAAAAATAATAGATTCCTCTAGCCAGCCTGGATTTTATTCACATTCTTGACAGTCTATCAATTAATACCATGTCACTTTTTTTCCCTTCACATTTGAACATTTTTGACATTGGGATACATCTTACAATCACATGTGTCTTTAATATGGTTGGATTTCTTTCCCTTTTTACTTCGGAGCAACTAGGTTGTGGTAACCCTACTTTTTCCCCTTTTGCCCAGTGTCCCTAGGGTGGTAGCTGGTTTACCTCAGCCCTGGGCCAATAGCTTCTTTCAACAAATATAAACAAATAGGTTGCCTCAACTTCCTGTTTTGCTCTTCCAGCCTTCCAACATTTGTGAAACAATGCCCTGTATTAAATCTCCTCTGTTTGAAATGCCTAGCATGGTTTCCATTTTCCTGATTATGCTGACTGCTATATACACTAATTTCAAAAAGATCTCTTCAAATGCAAATGAGAGGGTTAAGCATTTGCATAGTCATGTGAATTGTATACATCAGATTTCTTTCCCTTTATCATAATATTTTTTTTATTCATCAGACATTTACTGAGTATCTAGATTGTGCCAGAGCCTAGATAGTTCTTGTCCCAGAGAAGCTTGGAGTAGAGGTGGGGCTGGGACTGCAGAAGAGACAGAGGTGGCAGTCTAATAAGCGTCATGGGAGCACATGGGGTGCTCCCAATCCAGTCCAAGGCAGGTGAAGTAAGCAAAGGTGTCCTGCATGTGCAGCCATGGAGGGAAAGGAAATGATAGGGGAAGATCTAGGCAGAATGAGGAGCAAATGCTAAGGCCCAGACCTAGACAGCAGGGACTTTCAGGACACTGAAGTGTTTCAGTATAGTGTGCGAAGAGCTGGAAGATGACAACAGCCAACACTGGAATGACAGTGTTACCAGACCAGACAAGCCAGGGCCTTGGGACTCAGTCATAGAAGTGAACGCCGAACCCAGTAAATGGTTGAGCGAATGAGGTTTTTGTGAAAGAGCTTGTGCAGGAGCAAGCCAACATGAAAGGGAAGTGTTGCTCTCTGAGCATTTAGTGTAAGGAGTTTTTTAAGGCAAAAAGCAGGAGGAAGGGCTTGGGAAAGAGGGTGAGGTCTCCGGTCTCACAATTGGAGTCTTCATCAGCTGGTCACGAGGTATTTTATTCTCAGTCCCAGCAGGCGGGGGCTGATGGTTATCCTCCTCCTCTCCTGGGGCCTCATTGTTTTCTCGAGGCCTATAAAAGAATGCTCACACAAGGGGGTTAAGCAACCTTGGGTAATGACATGTTTGTGGGAAGGGGATATACTGGCATCTTTAGGGCTTATCCTTAACCCCTGCCCGCCCTGGTGTTTCCTGGAACAGGATGTGGTCTGTTGCCCCTTGGGTTTCTACTGCATTTCCAACATGTAAATTACTGCTGGGTTCTTGGTGCAGATAACGAAATGTAGTCTCCCCATCAGTGCCATCCTTACTTCTGTCTCAGCAGGCAAGGGATCAGATTGTGAAGGACGGCATGCACCGTGTTGGGAAACTACTCATACTGAGGTCAATAGAAAACCATTGAAAATAATGACTTGATTAAGTTTACAGTTAGGAAGCTGGATGAAAAGGGAGGACAACATATTTTCTAGGAACTACCAAATGACTGACTGGCTAATAACAGGAGATGAGGTGTTAATGGTTTCTTCTTTCGTTCACTACTAATTTAATGAACACCCACTATATTGACTGTGACTGGTTTTGGAGACGTGGAGGTAAATGAGTTTCACAGCCTCAAAGAGCTCACAGCCTAATGGAGAAGAAACTTAGAAAATTGTGAAAAGTCTTATAGAAATACAGAGGAGGGAGGGCCAAGTAGAAGCAAATGGAAGACCCCACAGAAGAAGTAATATTGCCCTGGATCTCAAAGGATGCATAGGAGCATGCTAGGTACAACAGCAGGAACACAGCTGAAAGGAGCATCATTTGCAGCAGGAGGATGTTCTTAGAGTGCTCAGGGAACAGCAAAGAGTCTGGTGTGCCTAGGTCACGAGGCACAGGGACTGGCTGGAAACGAAGTCCTAAGACTCAATTGTAAAGGACTTTGAGCCTTGCTGACATAAGACATTTCTTCTAGGCAACCTGTTTGTTTGTTGGTGGCTATCCAGTGCTGCAGGGATCTGAACCCTTGACCCTGGTGTTATCAATACCATGCTCTAACCAACTGAGCTAACCAGCCAGCCCTGAAAGTTTTGAAGAGGGGTGGGGATTGATGAAATAAGATTCACACTTTAGAAAATTATGTCTGGAAAATAGAATTGAAGAATAGAGACTGGGAGCATGGAGACTAGTTAAGAGGCCAAGGCAATAGTTCAGGCAGCAGCTGACAAGGACTTGAACAGAGAGAGGCAGCAGGGGTGGAGAGGAACAAACGAGCCCTAGAAAATATTTGCATGTTAAACCATCTGTTTGTGCCCAAAGGAAGCCTCAAAGATATGCTTTTATTCATCTTTCTCAAAATTTTGTTAAAGTCTGTTTAAGCATGTTTTAAAATTCATGCCCTAGAAGAGCAGACTTTTATCATTCCAGATTTTTTTTGGAAGGCATCCTAAGGTACAGACTGCATTGTTAAGGAAGTGCTGACAGGGGAAAGGTGAGGACATGATGCAAAGTGTAAGTAAATGTTCTCCTCTACGGGTGCAAGGGGAGAGCTTTTCAAAGAAGAAAAGGCAGGAAGGCTGGGTGGGGAAGTGGGAAAGACCTGAGTCTGAGTGAGACGAGACAGTTTTTTTTGTTTGTTTGTTTGTTTGTTTGTTTGTGATTGAGGCAGAGAGAGAGGGGAAAGCTCTGAAAGCAAAGGGTCAGAGTTTCCAGAGGCAAACACCTCCAGGAGGCAGGCAGGTGACATAAATCAGTGAAACAGATTTGGTTTAAGAACATGGAAGTGGGTGGTTTATGGAAGGGGAAGATACCCACAAGCTCTAGCCAACTGTTGTCACATGAAAATGCAGTGTTACCCAATCTTTTGATTTTTCTAGAGAAGCCAGACATCCAGATAT
>NW_007727777.1:357540-358040 GCF_000696425.1 Galeopterus variegatus
GAACAATACAGTATCCACCCTCCCGCATTACACACATATACAAATAGTAACTATGGATGGGGATGGATATGTTAATTAATTTGATTGTGATCATCATTGCACAATGTATACATATATCAAGTCATCACATTGTACACCTTGAATATATACAATTTTTGTCAATTATATCTCAGTCAATCTAGAAAAATAACATTAAAATAAAAAGAAGTGGTTCTATATGTACTGAAATGGGCACATTTCCAATATATTATAAGTGAAAAAGCAAGGTTAAGAAGTGTAAATTGTGTAATGACATTTGGGATTTCATAAATATATACCTATGCATAGTATATCTCAAGAAGCCTTGAAAAACATCTTTTAAAAAAGGGATGCCTCTGGAAGGTCTGACTGATGAGAGACATAGATGGGAGGGAATTAGCTTTTTTCTGTATACACTTTCATATATGTTGAACTTCATATATATGCACACATGCACTAAATAAATAATATTTATTATTTAT
>NW_007727777.1:359906-360508 GCF_000696425.1 Galeopterus variegatus
AGCCAAGTCTAGGTAGGAGCAGATTGTAAAGGGATGTGACTGCCACATTAAATAGTCTGAACCTTGTCTTGCAGGCAATAAGGAGCCTTTAAAAGCCTCTAAGCAGGACACTGAGATGTTCAAAGTAGTGGCTGTGAGGAGTGGAGTGGGAAGAGAAGTAGATGAGAGCCAGGAGCTGATTGTGAGGTCAAGTTCTAGGGTAAGGGCAAGTGCACAGACTATGAAGAGCACGTTGAAAGAAGAACTGACAGGAAGTGAAGACTGGATGTGAGAACCACACAAATGGGTATCAGTGAATGACATGGGATTTGGCATTTGGCTGATAAGGAGAGTGGTACCATTTGTGTGGGGAGGATAGTTTTTGAGATGTCAATATGCATTTTGCTCTGAGTTTTTCCTAACGACCTTCTCCACTTCCAACCCCCACTAATTCCACAAAAGCAAGCCAGCCTTTTTTGTTTCTTTGCTTGAAGAATTTTTGCCCAAAGAGCTGTCAGCTTTACTTGTCTTTTGTAAAGGCAAAACTCACAAAGGGATGATGTTGGATAACCCAGAATGATGAGCAATGACAGCAGAGGAAGTTCTTTCAAGGTCAGAAGGAG
>NW_007727777.1:361039-363093 GCF_000696425.1 Galeopterus variegatus
TTGGATAACCCAGAATGATGAGCAATGACAGCAGAGGAAGTTCTTTCAAGGTCAGAAGGAGAGAGGGCAGCAGAGGTGGATTCCAAGAGACTAGGTAAAGGGTGCCATGAGAAGCGTGCACCCCGTTCAGCCCCGTGGCTGCCCTCCAGAAAGTTGGCTGGGTTCAGAGAGGATAGCTGCAAGGTATAGCTGGAGGAACTAGAAGCTAGGTCCTCCCAGGATGAGTTGAAGTTTCCCATGCCTCACATTTAAAAGTGTGGCAGACAAGTGTGGGTAAGTGTGAGGAGCAATAGAAACTCTAATTTCTGTGTGAGTATAATCCACGTTGGAGAGCAATTTGGCTGTAGCTAATAGAACTGAAGATCCCCAGAAATCCTCCAGGTATATACCCTAGAAAAGCTCCCACGTATAGGCCAAAGGAGATAGGTGCAAGAATGTTGGACAGTATTGTTTGTAAGAGTGGAAAATTTGAAACAGCTCAAAATCCAAGAGGAGAATGTTTAAATACATTGTGTAAATTCACAAAGTGGATCACTAAACAAATGAACTAGAGCAACACGGATAGAGTTCAAAAAACACAATGTTGAATATAAAGAACAAGTTTAGGGAGGAAATTGCCATTTACATAAAGATTTCCAATTCGCAAACCATATAAAAGTATACCATGTATTATTTATGGGCATGCACACAAAGCAAGATTATAAAACCAGTATAAGATCCACAATCATTAAAGTCAGGGTCGTTGTTAACATTTGGGGGAAGGGGGCAGAAGGAAAACTGGATTATGATGGGATCGTAAAAACTTCAACTATGTCTATAATGATTTATTTCTTTAAAAAAAATCTAAAGGAACTATAGCAAAATGTTAAGATCTGTTGAAACAGATGGTGGGTACAAAGATGTTTGTTATATTATCCTTTGTTTGAACTTATAAAATATTTTCAGAAGTATTTTTAAATTATTTTAACAGCTCTATTGAAGTATAATTAACTGCATATGTTTAAAGTAAATAATTTGATAAGTTTTCACATACATATACAGCTTTGAAACCATCAAGGCAATAAAGATAATGAACATATCTACCACCCCCCAAATTTTTGTCATGCTCTTTTTTACCTTCCTCCCCCTCCACCCTCATTCTGAATCAACCAATTCAGTCCCTATAAATTCATTCATATAGTATGAGCTCTTTTTTGACTGTTTTTTTTCTCATCTCATCTACGCTATTATGTCAATAGTTTATTCCTTTTTATTGCAAGTAGTATTCCATTGTATGGATATACCACAATGTGTTTATCTATTCACCTGCTGATGAACTTTTGGACTGAGATTTGAAAATTCTTTATAAATTCTGGATAGAAGTCATTTATCAGATACATGATTTTCCAGATATATGATTTCCCTTCCTGTGGTTTCTCCTTTCATTTGTATATTAGTTCATTTTTGTGTTGCTATAACAGAATACCTAAGACTGAGTAATGTATAGAAAAGAGGTTGCTTTGGCTGACAATTCTGGCACAGTTGCATCTAGTGCAGGCTTCAGGCTGCTTCTACTCATGGTAGAAAGCAGCAGGGCAGCCAGAGTGTGCAAGGAGATCCCATTGTGAGAGAGGAAGCAAGAGAGAGAGGAGAGGAGGTACCAGGCTCCTTTTAACAATTTTAACAACGACTCTCAAGGGAACTAACAGAGTGAGAATTCACATCACCACCCTACCCCTCCAGGGAAGACATTAATCTATTCATGAGGAATCCACCCCCATGACCTAAACACCTTCCACCAGACCAACATCCCAACACTGCCACGTTGAGGACCAAATTTCAACATGAGATTTGAAAAGCCAGTTATATCCAAACTACAGCCATTTGCTTAATGTCATTTAGGGAGAGTTCTTAATTTTGAGAAAGTCCAATTTTTCGTTTTTTTTTTTTCTTTTGTGGAATGTGTTTTTGGTGTTGTAATTATGAAATCTTACCCTAACTTGAGGTCACAAAGATTTTCTCCTATGTATTTTTCTGTAAGTTCTACAGTTTTAGGTTTTACATTTGGATCTATG
>NW_007727777.1:364806-366495 GCF_000696425.1 Galeopterus variegatus
GTTTTTGCTAGCCCTGGTTCATTTTAATGTAGAATGGTTTTAGAAGCCCTAGAGTTGATCTGAGCTCTATAGTTGCTCACTCCTATTGGGAAGTTGCCACTCCCAGGCCCTCTCAGTGGACCTGGCTAGGAAATTCTCATACATACATATATGAAATTATACAACACCACAGGATCATTCTGTTTTTTTCCCCTCCTAACCCTATTTGGGCTCAGACACCCTAAGTCTCCCTCTCATGTGAGCACCTTCTTAAGCCTCCTGAGTTCTGACTTTCCCTGCCAGCCACCACACTGGGCTCCTTCCCATGCAGATACCCTTGGCATCTTCCTTGACCTCTGACATTTCGTTCTGGGACATGGTAGTTCCCATCTCGCTCCTATAAGCATAGATACTAACAATGTAATGTCTTTAGGATAGAATTATTCAGGAAGAAAAGGAAAGGGAAGGTTAAGAGGAAGACCTAAAAATACATTTTAATTAAAAAAATAAAATAAAATCCTGGGCCTCAAGTGTGACATGGAAGTAACGGAGTGGTCAGATATTAAGATTAAGAGACCATGTGAGTNGGGGCTTTAGCTTTGGTGAACATTTGCCTGGTACAAATAGTCAAAGCCATGTAATGACAGCCCCAAGGAAGAGAGAGCAGACAGAGAACAGCCCTGGACACAGGTCCCTGCCGTGGCATGTGCAGTTGGGGTTGGTGAAGGAGAAGGAGACAGCAAAGAAGACCTAGCCATGATAAGACCAGTGGTGAATCAGCATTTGCTAACAGTCAGGCAGCCAAGGGGAGAAAGGGGGAGTTAACAGCATCACATGCTTTAGGGAGGAAAAGCAAATTGAAGCTACAGAGTCATTACAGCCAGTGACTGAGACTGCTGATGTCCTTAAAGGTGCAATTTCAGGAAAATTGTGAAGACAGAATTCTACTTCAGACACTTAAGGAGAGAGTGGGAATGAAGGCACCTCTGCATAAGTGTAGATCATTCCAAGAATTTGGCTGTGAAAAGTAGGAAAACTGAGCGGCGGGTGGGGGCGGACCTGAGGAATAAGTAGAACTTCTTGATAGGAAAAACCTAGGATTCGTGTTTAATGAAAACCACTTTCCCCTCATCAACTATTACTATTGGGAAACATTGGTTTTAATCGCATAACTTGATTCTTAGAGAGCTCATTCACTCAATTCACCTACCTAGTATGAAAAAAACANCTCAAGTGTGACATGGAAGTAACGGAGTGGTCAGATATTAAGATTAAGAGACCATGTGAGTGTCACAATGAGCATCTTGATGGTAACCTGAAGCTTCCTTAATGCTTTGTCACTGCTTCAAAACCTGAGGGGTATCCTGGCATAACCTTTGAAGGGCAGAATTTAGCCCCTGTAATTAGTGAGATTAAACATCCCGCCAGCTTGGGAGGAAGGGACTCCAGAGTCAGATTCGTATTGATTTAAAGAAAAATAAGAAATGTATTATTTCTTGACTACTTTGAGTTCATGATTGAAAATTCATATTTGCTACAAAAAGAAATAGAAAAATTGGCTGGAAGAAAGAGTTTGGAGGTAACAGTAGAAAAGTGGAGCAGGTGATTAAACATGAGGGGCTATAGCTGCAAAGTGAGATCAGCAAATGGGGGCTTTAGCTTTGGTGAACATTTGCCTGGTACAAATAGTCAAAGCCATGTAATGACAGC
>NW_007727777.1:368584-370142 GCF_000696425.1 Galeopterus variegatus
CAACAAGGAATGAAAGAGAGCAGGAAGCCAGCAGCTAAGGAAACTGAGTAAAAGACTGAAGAAAAGAACCAAGCATAATTCTTGGCAACTTATTCACAAGGGCAGCATCTGTGGGCTAAAGACAGATCAAGTTTTTCTAGGACTAAAAGGCAGAACAATGAAGAATTTTGCCTGGAAATGCCATGAATACCTAAGTGAGGACAGTTTGGACAAGGAGTAGGGCTGGAGAAGAGGTAACCAGATGATGTGCTTGACCTGAGAGCTGACCCAAGAGTGGGGCATACTCTATAAACCCATCTCATTTGGTCTTCCCTTTTATACTAAGAACCCTCTTCATAAGATTGGAGTTATGGACCCTCCTTAGACTGACTGCCTCTAAGCAAAAGCAAGATAGACCACCAAACTACAACTTCCAGAAGCCCAGTCTTCACTGGAAATTCTTTATCCTCCTTGGTGTTTGTAGGAGACAATTACTTCTCACAAGGTAAGAGGTGGTAGGAACTTAGTTGGCAGAAGGCCCTTTTGGGGACCTTGCTGGCAGGAACCTCCTTTTGTGATAGATGTGCATTGCAGTCATCTCAGGTCAGGTTGGCATCCACACTAGAGGGCCTGGGCTAACTGTGCCCACAGCCCTCCCTTCTTCACCCATCCTCTGCACCGCTGTGCCATACAGTCAAGGTTCCAAAATCTGCCTTAGCTGCCCCACACACAACTGANGCATAACTTGATTCTTAGAGAGCTCATTCACTCAATTCACCTACCTAGTATGAAAAAAACAAAATTTGCATTTAAAATGTAAATGTTATAACCAATAAATGTTGTTTTCAAATCCTCAAAACAAGTGGGAAAAAAAATTTTTTTTCAGTCAGGGTTCTAGCAATTAGCTCCTTTTTTACTTAACAGTTGCTATTGCGGGGAAGGTGGGGAATTGGGGGACTGGGTGGGTGGGCTGTGGAGAAGGGAGCATGGGAAATGGCCTCTCTGAGGCCCACGCTGGGAGCTTCTGCTGCCATGTCACTGCAGTGCTGGAGGAGGCCTGCTCGTTATCAGCTTTGCACAGTTCATAATTCTTCTCTTTAGATCATGCACATGCCTGTGCACAAGACATTCTCAATAAAGTCCCAAGAAAATAATGCAAAGAAAACAGCGGAAACCAGTATGTGGGGAGGCCAGTGGCCCATCTCGGATCATTGCCAATTTGACATTGATTGGAGAGATCCATCTGACTAGTTAACTTCAATGAAGTTAACTGCAGATAGATTACTTTTCTGTTCCTACATTTAAAGGAAAATGATGAGACTATCAAAACCCAGAGTGGCTGGAGCTGGGTATGGAAGATAATTATGATCTACTCATTCTATCAAACCCTGCTACTCAGTGTGACCCATGGACCAGCAGCACTGGCATCACCTGGGAACTTTTTAGAAAACCAAAATCCCAGGTCCCATCCCACACCCACTAAACCAGAATGTGTATCCCCAGGCAATTTGTTTGCCCATTGAGGTTTGAGAAGGACTGCTGACTAAAACATTTAGGAACTGTGAGATGATTGGTACAT